>NC_037680.1:117965060-117994624 GCF_003255815.1 Theropithecus gelada
TAAAAAAAAAAAAAAAAAAAAAATGACAGGTTTCTCATCAGTAAAATTTATAGACTGGTGCAAAACCTCTGTGAAGCTGTGTTTGTGAAAGTGCTTTGAGGTTGTCAATTCAACAGAACATTGATAACCATCAGCCTCCCTAGGTTTGCTTCAGACCTCAGCCATCTCTGGAGAGCAGTGAGAGCCCAGTTGATGAAACATTCTCAGCTGACACTATGGCAGGCTCCTTTCCCTCCATGACCCCACTCCCCAAATGTGGGACACAGGAATGCTTGTCAAGAAGGGCCTTCTTCAAAAATGGCCTTTGGTGTGCAAATGTTACCAGCCTCTTGGTCTTCCTGAAAACTTGAATAGAAGTCTCTTGGACAAAAGGGAGTACATTTGTTGGGGCTGACAGAAGCCAGCCTTGCAATTTTATTTATCCTTCATTTTGATGAGAGTTTCCAAGGGTGCTGGATGTTAAGTGTATGTTGTTGATTTGTTCTATCACGCACCTGCTCTGCCTGCTGCTGTGGGGGAACCTGTTCTGAGGGGGACCCTTTTCTGAGGTACTCAGTTACAAGGGGATGTGGCTCTCAGGGGGTTCTGTTCTGATGGGGATGTGTTCTGAAGGGATCTTGGACTGAGGGGAACCCAGTGCTGAGGGGACCTAGTTCTAAGGAGGACACTGCTCTGAGGAGATTCTATTCTAAGGGGACCATGGTTGGAGGTGGACTCTGTTCTGAAGGGGACAGTGTTCTGAGGGGGGACTCTGTTTTGAGGGAAACACTACTCCAAGAGAACCTTCTTCTGAGGGGGACCCTTTTTTGAGGGGAACACTGTTCTTAGGGGAACCCTTTTCTGAGGGGACTCAGTTATGAGGGAGACACTGCTCTCTGGGGGTCCTGTTCTGATAGGGATGCGCTCTGAGGGGATCTTGGACTGAGGGGGACCCTGCTCTGAGGGGTCCATACTCTGAGGAGACTCTATTCTGTGGGGACTCTGTTCTTGGGAGGATACTGCTCTGTGGGGACTCTGCTCTCAGGTGGATGCTGCTCTCAGGGGACCCTGTTCTGAAGAGACGCTGTTCACAGGGGATGCTCTGAGAGGACCTTGTTTTGAGGAGACCCTATTCAGAGGGGAACCCTGTCCTGGGTGCTCATTACCCTGATGGGACTCTTATGTGAGGGGAATGTTATTCTGAGGGGAACACTACCATGAGAGGATCTTGTTCTAAGGGGGGAATAGTGTCATGGGGGCACATGTTCTGAGGAGGATGCTGTTCTGGAAGGGGACCCTGTTCTGTGGGGGATTCTGCTCTGACAAGGACCCTGTTCTGAAGAGACCCTGTTCTGAGGAGGATTCTATTCTGAGGGGTCTCTGTTCTGAGGGGGGGTCCTGTTCTGAGGGGGATGCTGTTCTGAGGGAACCCTGTTATAAAGGGATACTGTTCTGAGGGGACCCTGTTCCGAGCGGGATGCCATTCTGAGGGGATCCTGTTCTGCGGGGGATACTGTTCTGAGGGGGATGCTGTTGTGAGGGGACCCTGTTCTGTGGGGGATTTTATTCTGTGAGGACCCTGTTCTATGGGGACCTGTTCTGCGGGGGATACTGTTCTGAGGGGGATGGTGTTGTGAGGGGACCTTGTTTTGTGGGGAACCTGTTCTGTAGAAACCCTGTTCTGAGGGGGATGCTGTTCTAATGGGACCTTGTTCTATGGAGGATTTGATTCTGTGAGGACCCTGTTCTGTGGGGACCCTGTTCCCCTGTTCTGAGGGGGTTGCTGGTTTTTTTGTTTTGTTTTGTTTTGTTTTTTGAGACGGAGTCTCGCTCTGTAGCCCAAGCTGGAGTGCAGTGGTGCAATCTCGGCTCACTGCAAGCTCTGCCTCCCGGGTTCCCGCCATTCTCCTGCCTCAGCCTCCTGAGTAGCTGGGACTACAGGCGCCTGCCACCACGCCTGGCTAGTTTTTTTGTATTTTTAATAGAGACGGGGTTTTACCGTGTTAGCCAGGATGGTCTCAATCTCCTGACCTCGTGATCCACCCGCCTCAGCCTCCCAAAGTGCTGGGATTACAGGCGGGAGCCACCGCGCCCAGCCGGGGTTGCTGTTCTAAGGTAACCCTGTTCTGTGGGGCATCTTGTTTTGTGAGGATGCTGTTCTGAAGGGAACCCGTTCTGTCGGGATCCTGTTCTGAGAGGACCATGTTCTGTGGGGACTCTGTTCTGAGGGAATCCTGTTCTGAGGTGCCCCTGTTCTGTGGGGATTCTGTTCTGTGGAGGCCCTATTCTGAGGGTAGTGCTGTTTTGAGGGGACTGTTTTCTGAGGGGACCTTGTTCTTAGGGGGATCCTGTTCTGAGGGGGATGCTGTTCCATGGGAACCCTGTTCTGAGGGGACTATGTTCTGTGGGGAACCTCTTCTGTGGGGACTCTGTTCTGAGGGGATTCTGTTCTGTGGTGATCCTGTTCTGAAGGAATCCTGCTCGGATTCCTTAAGATACTGTTCTCAGGGGAACCTGTTCTGTGGGGATTCTGTTGTGTGGGGGATGCTGTTCTGAGGGGGATCCTGTTCTGAGGAGGGTGCTGTTTTGAGGGGACCCTGTTCTGAGGGAGATTCTTTTCTGTGGGGACGCTGTTCTGAGGGGACCCTGTTCTATGGTGTTCTGTGGAGATTCTGATCTGAAGGGACCCTGTTCTGTGGGGCATCTCATTCTGTGAGGACCCTGTTTTGTGGGGAACCTGTTCTGGGAGGACCCTGTTCTGAAGGGAATGCTATTCCGAGGAGACCATGTTGTGTAGAGATTTTGTTCTGTGTAGATGCTGTTCTGAGAGTGATGCTGTTTTGAGGGGACTTTGTTCTGAGGAGACCCTATTCTGAGGGGGATGCTGTTCTGAGAGGACTCTGTTCTGTGGGAATCCTGTTCTGAGGGGACCCTTTTCTGTGGGGACCCTGTTCTGAGGGAAATCCTGTTGTGAGGGGAAACTATTCTGAGGGAGATGCTATTCTGAGGGGACCCTGTTCTGTGGGGGATCCAATTCTTTGAGGACCCTGTTCTGAGGTAGATTCTCTTCTGTGGGGACCCTGTTCTGTGGGGATTCTGTTCTGAAGGGACCCTGTTCTGTGGGGCATCTCGTTCTGTGAGGACCCTGTTCTGTGAGGATTCTGTTCTGAGGGGACCCTGTTGTGAAGGGAATGCTATTGTGAAGAAACTGTTCTGTGGGATTTTGTTCTGTGTAGACCCTGTTCTGAGGAGACCCTGATCTGAGGGTGATCCTGTTTTGAGGGGACTCTGTTCTGAGGGGGATGCTGTTCTTAGGGGACCCTGTTCTGTGGGGATCCTATTCTGAGAGGACCCTGTTCTAAAGGGATCCTGTTCTGAGGGAAACCTGTTCTGTGGGGATTGCTGTTCTGAAGGGACCCTGTTCTGTGCAGCATCCTGTTCTGTGAGGACCATTCTGTTGAGAACCTGTTTTGTAGTGAGCATGTTTTGATGGGGATCCTGTTCTAAGGGGACCCTATTCTGAAGGGATCCTGTTCTGAGGGGCCCCGGTTCTATGGGGATTCTGTTTTGTGGAGACCTTATTCTGAGAGGAGTGATGTTTTGAGGGGACCCTGTTTTCAGGGGGATCCTGTTCTGAGGGGGGTGCTGTTCTGTGGGGACCCTGTTCTGAGGGGGACCCTGTTCTGAGCGGGATCCTGTTCTGAGAGGACACTTCTGAGGGGAATGCTGTTCTGAGGGGATTCTGTTCTGTGGTGATCCTGTTCTGAAGGGACTCTGGTCTGAGGGAGATGCTGTTCTCAGGGGACCCAGTTCTGTGGGGATTCTGCTCTGAAGGGATCCTGTTCTGAGGGCACCCTGTTCTGTGGGGGATGCTATTCTCAAGGGACCCTGTTCTATGGGTACCCTGTTCTAAGAAGACCCTGTTCTGAGGGGGATGCTGTTCTGAGGGGACCCTGTTCTGAGAGGATCCTATTCTGAGGGGGATGCCATTGTGAGGGGATCCTGTTCTGTGGGGATTCTGTTCTATGGAGACCTGGTAATGAGGGGACCCTGTTTTTGTGCAGATTCTGTTTGGAAGGGATCTTTTTCCGAGGGGGATACTGTTCTGAAGAGACCCTGTTCTGTGGGGAATCCTTTTCTGTGGGGATTCTGTTCTGTAGAGGTTGTTTGTGGGGACCCTGTTCTGTGGGGATTCTGTTCTGAGGGAGACCCTGTTTTGAGGGGGATGCTGTTGTGAGGGGACCCTATTCTGAGGGGGATGCTATTCTGAGAGGTCCCTGTTCTGTGGGGACCCTGTTCTGAAGGGATCGTTTTCTGTGGGGACCCTGTCCTCAGGGGGATTTTGCTCTATGTGGCCTCTGTTCTGAGGGTGATGCAGTTCTGAGGGGACCCTGTTCTGAGGGCATTCTCTGGGGACCCTGTTCTGAGGTGGATGCTGTTCTGTGGGGATCCTGTTCTGTGAGGACCCTTTTTCTGAGGGGACCCTGTTCTACAGGGGATTCTGTTTGGTGGGCATCCTGTGCTATGTGGATTCTGTTCTGTGAGGACCCTTTTCTGATGGTGACACTGCTCTATAGTGACCCTGTTCTGAGGGGACCCTTTTCTGAGTGAGATGCTGTTCTGAAGGGACCCTCTTCTGAGGGGACCATGCTCTGAGGGGACCCTGTTCTGTGGGGGATGCTCTTCTATGGGGTCCTTGTTCTGAGGGGGACCCTTTTCTGAGGGGACCCTGTTCTGCAGGGGATACTGCTCTGTGGAGACCCTGTTCTGCGGGTTCTGTGGAGAATATCAAGGCAGATCAGGTGATGTATAGGATCATTATCATGCCATCAGGTCCAAAATGTGTCCTGAGCTTCCAGCAGCGACCAGTCCCTACCGAGGTGCAGCACAGCGTCCATGTGGCAGTCAGGCTCCCAGCCCTGCACTCTGTGGAGTCAGTATTTGAGGGCAGGGTGGCACCGGTGCTTGTTTGAGTGGACTCAAGCAGCCATGCAGCGAATGGGCATGGCATGATGAGTCTCTGCCTGACATGGTGTCTGGAAGGAGGGGCTCAGACCCAAGTGCTTGCGGGATGGCCAGCCTGGGAGAGCCAGGGGTTGGGGTCAGGAGCTTAGAAATCTGCACAGAGGCCGGGCGCGGTGGCTCAAGCCTGTAATCCCAGCACTTTGGGAGGCCGAGACGGGCGGATCACAAGGTCAGGAGTTCGAGACCATCCTGGCTAACACGGTGAAACCCCGTCTCTACTAAAAAATACAAAAAACTAGCCGGGCGAGGTGGTGGGCGCCTGTAGTCCCAGCTACTCGGGAGGCTGAGGCAGGAGAATGGCGTAAAAACCCGGGAGGCGGAGCTTGCAATGAGCTGAGATCCGGCCACTGCATTCCAGCCTGGGCGACACAGCGAGACTCCGTCTCAAAAAAAAAAAAAAAAAAAAAAAAAAAAAGAAATCTGCACAGAGCAGTAGGGTTGGTAGCTGCCAAGACCTATGCTGGATTCACTGAAGTTCTTCCTTGTTTTCAGTGTCATGCAGGTGTCTTTGACGGAAAGTGAATTTTGTCAGTCAATTTTGTTTGTCAATGATGATCTCTTCACATACTTCATTCTTTTCTGACTTTATCTTCTGAAAGCTGTAAGGGACTGTTGTCACCCCCACTGGAAAGGATAGAGCTGGAACAGTCAGGTGACTTCATGCTAACAAATCTTCCCAGGGCTAGAGCTGAGCACTGGGCAGTGCTGGGTGAGGGGTGTGGACCTTGTCATGGAGAAGCTTTGTGGCCCGGAAGTAAGAGGGAGTCATGATAGAAACAAGGCAGAAGGTGGCCGGGCATGGTGGGTCACGCCTGTAATCCCAGCATTTGGGGAGGCCAAGGCGAGTAGATCATCTGATGTCAGGAGTGGGAGAACAGCCTGGCCAACATGGTGAAACCCTGTCTCTACTAAAAATGCAAAAAATTAGCCAGGTGTTGTGGTGGGCATCTGTAGTCCCAGCTACTTGGGAGGCTGAGGCACAAGAATTGCTTGAACTTGAGAGGCAGAGGTTTCAGTGAGCCAAGATCGTGCCACTGCACTCCAGCCTGGGAGACAGACCCTGTCTCAAAAAATAATAATTAATTAATTAATTAATCAAAAGAAAGAAGGGGGAAGGTGGTCCCCATGAGTGATTCCAGCAAGGAGGATGCAGACCCTGTGCTCCAGGCATCATCAGAGGTGGGAGCAGGCTCAGCTACGCTACGCCACCACTCTCAGCATGGCCTCAGAGCTGGGCAGACTACTCTTGGTATAACTTTGTGTTTTAAGTTTCCTGTCCAGATTATAAACTTTCTCTTACCTTTGCTTGAACTATAAGATTGGCATCTGTTCCTGGTTAAAAGAGAAAATTACAATTGCTTTGAAGGTGCAAATCATTTAGCCTTTAAAGTACAATAAATCATTTTCCTTTAAGAGCAAATACTGCCTTACCCATAACATTAAATCATTATTTACAAAGCCTATCCTTTTTGCCAAACCAGAATATGGGCTGGCCAACAGTTTGGGTTGAACAACCTGAAGGCCTCAGGGGTATCTGCAGGAGCAGGCACCTGGTGGCTGCACATAGTAGGCAGCAGTCCTATAAGTCCTATAAGGCAGGGATCCCCAGCACCCCTGGCCATGGACTAGTACCAGTCCAGTCCATAGCCTATTAGGAACCAGGCCGCACACCAGGAAGTGAGTGACCGGCAAGTGAAGCTTCTCTTTATTTACAGCCACTCCCCATTGCTTGTATTACCACCTGAGCTCCTCTTCCTGTCAGGTCAGCAACATTATATTCTCATGGGAGCACAAACCCTATTGTGAACTGCGCATTTGGGGGATCTAGTTTGTGTGCTCCTTATGAGAATCTAACAAATGCCTGATGATCTGAGGTGGAACAGTTTCATCCCCAAACCATTCCCACCACCCCTGGTCTGTGGAAAAATAGTCTTCCATGAAACCTATCCCTGGTACCAAAAAGGTTGGGGACCGCTGCTATAAGAAGTCAAGTAGGATGTACCTCTAATTAAAACTGCCTTTTAGAATGCTGGTTTTTGTCACAAGGTGGTGGGTGGAGGGTGCTGTGCACACCACTGCCTGTACACCTATACTGAGGGGTCTCTCCACACAGATGCCCTGAAGGCCATCACAGAGGTGACTACCACACTACAGCACATTCTCATCCGGCTAGAGAACCTGCAGAAGCTGACGGAGCTGCAGCGGGACCTGGTGGGCGTAGAGAACCTCATTGCTCCTGGCAGGGTGAGTGACCTTACTCTGGGAATGTTTTTTGAGCTACTTTGTTTTTTTAATTGAGATATAATTTACATACCACGAAAGTCACCCTTTTAAAATGTATAATTTTGGCCAGGCACAGTGGCTCATACCTGTAATCCCAACACTGGGAGGCTGAGGTGGGAGGATTGCTTGAGCCCAGGAGTTCAAGACCAGACTGAGCAACATGGGGAAACCCTGTTTCTATGAGAATTTTAAAAAAAAAGAATTGCTGGGTGTGGTGGCACACACCTGTGGTCCCAGCTACTCAGGAGACTGAGATGGGAGGATTGCTTGAGCCAAGGAGGTCGAGGCTGGAGTAAGCCCTGATCACACCACTGCACTCCAGCCTGACAACAGAGCAAGACCCTGTCTCCGTTAAAAATAGGTAAATACGGTCAGGCACAGTGGCTCACGCCTATAATCCCAGCACTTTGGGAGGCCAAGGCAGGCGGATCACCTGAGGTCGGGAGTTTGAGACCAGCCTGACCAACATGGAGAAACCCTGTCTCTAAGAAAAATACAAAACATTAGCAGGGCGTGGTGGCGCATGCCTATAATCCCAGTACTCAGGAGGCTGAGGTAGGAGAATTGCTTGAACCCAGGAGGTGGAAGTTGCAGTGAGCCAAGATCACACCATTGCACTCTAGCCTGGGTAACAAGAGTGAAACTCTGTCTCAAAATAAAATAAAATAAAATACATACATATATACATACATACACACATATATATGTACAAAAAATGTATAATTGAGTGGGTTTTAGTATCTTCACAAGGTTATGCAGCCATCAGTATCTAATTCAGAACATTTTCATCACCCCAAAATGAAACCCCCACACCGATTAACAGTCACTTCCCATCGCTATTTTGAAGGGGACCCTGTTCTCAGGGGACTCTGTTCTGAGGTAATCCTGTCTGGGTGGGGATGCTGTTCTGTGGGGACCTCGTTCTGCTCCCTAATCCCTGGCAACCACTGATCTACTTTCTGTCTCTAAGGAGTTAACCTGTCTGGGCCTTTCATAGAAATGGTATCATACATTACTGTGGCCTCTTGTAACTGTCTTCTTTCACTCAGAATAATCTTTTCAAGGTTCATTCATGTTCCCTTTTTTTTTTTTTTTTAATTTGAGACAGTCTCTCAAATTAAAGGTGCAGTCACCAGGCTGGGGTGCAGTGGCGCGATCTTGGCTCACTGCAACCTCCACCTCCCAGGTTCAAGTGATTCTCCTGCCTCAGCCTCCCAAGTAGCTGGGACTGCAGGCACATACCACTACCCCCAGCTAATTTTTGTGTTTTTAGTAGAGACAGGGTTTCACCATGTTGGCCAGGATGGTCTCAAGCTCTTGACCTTGTGATCCACCTGCCTTGGCCTCCCAAAGTGCTGGGATTACAGGCATGAGCCACCGTGCCCGGCCTCATGTTCCTTTTTGTGGCTGAATCATATTCCATCATGCATGTATCACATGTCTCTCCACTCATCTGATGGACACTGGGTTATTTCCACTTCTTGGCTGTTATGAATAGTGCTGCTGTGAACATTCATGTACAAGTTTTGTGTGGACTTAGGTTTTCAGTTTTGAGTATATACCATATGCAGGGTCATATGGTAATTCCATGTTTAACATTTTGAGGAGCTGCCAAACTGTTTTCCAAAGTGACTGAACCATTTTTCATTCCCACCAACTTGTATGAGACTTCTAGTTTCTCCACATTGTGTGTCACTTTTTGGTTCTAGCCATTTTAGTGAGTGTGTAATGCTGTCTTGTGTGGTTACAATTTGTATTTCTCTGATGGCTAATGACATTGAGCATCTTTTCATGTGCTTATTGGCCATTTGTAGGCCTTTTTTGGAGAAATGTCTGTTCAGATCCTTTGCCTACCTTTTATTTTATTCAGAATTTGCTAGGAACTCTTAAAACCCAAAAGTAAAAGACAACCTGTTGAGTTTTAAGGGTTCTTTATATTCTGAATGCTATAGAGCTTTATCAGACTATGATTTGCAAACATTTTCTCCCATTGTGTGGGTTGTCCTTTCACTTTCTTGATGGTGGCCTTCATTTACAACATGAAAGGTTTTAATTTATCTATTTTTTTCTTTAGTTGCTTGTGTCTTAGATGTTGTATCTAAGAAACTATTGTCAGCCAAGTGTAGTGGTACACACCTGTAGTCCTAGCTACTCGGGAGGCTAAGGTAGGAGCATTGCTTGAGCCCAGGAGTTCAAGGTTGCAGTAAGCTATGATCCCACCACTGCACTTTAGCCTGGACAACAGAGCGAGACCCTGTCTCAGAAAAAAAGGAATTACTGTGAGCACTGCCACCTGCCCAGTGCAACCTTGGGGCAGGGCTGGTAGGGTCGACCTGTGCTGCTGTAGTGCAGGACTCAGAGCACCCTGGCCCAGCACCCGGCAGCATGTCCAAATGGGTCTGGCTCAGCATTGGCTGCACCTACTTCCTCACCACCCAGCAGATGCTGTGCCAGGACCTGAAATACTTCCTGTACTGCTTATACTAGGCTAACCCTGACAAGGATGAAACTGTTGCCTATTTAATGGTCAGAGACCCCACCTATTTCAGGCCTGTGCTGAACTACCTGAGACATGGCAAGCTGGTGATTAACAAAGATCTTGTGGAGGAAAGAGTGTTGGAGAAAG
Organism: Theropithecus gelada; assembly: GCF_003255815.1. Classification (NCBI taxonomy): domain Eukaryota; kingdom Metazoa; phylum Chordata; class Mammalia; order Primates; family Cercopithecidae; genus Theropithecus; species Theropithecus gelada. The sequence goes on from NC_037680.1 coordinate 117,974,974, forward strand.
CAGAATTTTACAATATCACCTCATTAATAAAACTTATAAAGGATAAAATTAGAGAACAAGAGAACAAAACATCACAGGTGCCCATGAAGCATGTGTACCATGTACTTCAGTGCCAGGAGGAGGAACTCACACAGATGGTGTCCACCATGTCCGACAGTCAGAAGTTTGAACAACTGGTTAGCATTGGCTCCTCTTACAACTATGGAAATGAAGATCAGGCCAAGTTCCTCTATGTGATGTCCAAGGAACTTCACAACACCCCATACATTATGGCCAGTGAACCCAGCAAGAAGACCAAGATTTTGCAAGAACAAGGTTCAAGGATGTGAGGGACACAGTATGAAAAAATGATTTACTCTTTCCCAAGATGCAATGAACTACCATGTCCAGGAAGCTTGGCTGCGAGAAGGAACCTGCTTTTGATCATTTTTCTAGAGATCTGTGTGTGAATCCTTTTTTGCCTCTGAAGTGGGTGGTGAGAGACAGGTCCAGCTGTCCAAGGCCAGGTGTCCCCAAGGGGAGGAGCATGGCGGCCAGGTGGGTGCTGTCTCTTGAGAGGGGCTAGAGACTGAGACAGATGCTCCCAGTCAGCCCACTCAATCCCTGAAGATCATGTAAAGGACAGAGTTCTTGGTGCTACACATAGTCTGTAAAAGCAGCCTGGGCTTCACTGGCAGGAAGTGGCCACAGCGTCATCGGCGTCCAGCAGGTTGTGGCCTCTGGTCTGGCTGCCAGGCCCTAGACTCAGTCGGGAGCTCTGCCTCCCAGGTGGGATCGCTGGTTGCTCTCAACCTCACAGAGCTCCTGACAAAGGCGGCTTCTGCATCATCACTACTTCCTGGCACCGTTTCAAGGACAGGCCTCTTTCCGACACAGGCTATGATCCTGCCTGACTCAGTCCGGGACAGTCAAAGCTTTTCTTTTTTTTTTCTTTTTTTTTTTTTTTGAGATGGAGTCTCGCTCTGTCGCCCAGGCTGGAGTGCAATGGCCGGATCTCAGCTCACTGCAAGCTCCGCCTCCCGGGTTCACGCCATTCTCCTGCCTCAGCCTCCCGAGTAGCTGGGACTACAGGTGCCTGCCACCTCGCCCGGCTAGTTTTTTTTTTTGTATTTTTTAGTAGAGACGGGTTTCACCGTGTTAGCCAGGATGGTCTCAATCTTCTGACCTCATGATCCGCCCGTCTCGGCCTCCCAAAGTGCTGGGATTACAGGCTTGAGCCACCGCGCCCGGCCAGTCAAGGCTTTTCAATTTGTGTTTTCCAGGCGAGAGAACTTTATACCCCTTTTCAGTGTGGATAGACTCCCCAGGGTTTATACTCTGGAAATGCCCACAAGGATTGCTGCGTTGAGACTGATCTGTTCAACCTGTTATCATGAGGTAGCAGTGTTGCCTTGTCCCCCACTCTGCGGGCTCATGGGGGAGCTGGTGCCTGTCAGTGCTATGTCACACCTGGCATAGAGGTTGGGCTGGAGGCCTGTCTGCTGGCTTCTGGAGCTGAAGGTCTGGGTCACAGTGAAAATTTGGGATGTTTATGGAGCATCACAAATGCCTCTCTCTCACCACTCTGTCATTTTCTTTGTATAACTGTGCAGCCTTTCTGGGATGTTTGGGACTTCAGTCGACCTTCATGGGCTCCACCCAACATGACATGGGAGCTGATGGGATTCTTTTAGAAACCACTGCCCACATCCTTTGAAAACAGACCTTTCTCAGCTGGTTGTGGGGACCTGTCAGAGTCTGGGGACCTGGTGTGCAGGGCAGGCTCCAAGCTCTTTGTTTCTGGAACTCCAGCTTCCCAAGGAGCACTGTGCAGACTGACTGCCAGCTGCCCATGTGCAGGTCAGAGGCTCTGACACTGTCTGGTTTCCAATGCTTCTGGAGACTTCTTGCCTAGGCCTCATCTTCTTCTTTGCCAATAACCTGATTAACCAAGTTCTCCAGCATTAGGACTTAGCACCTCCTTTTTGTAAGGTCTCTTGTATGCTGTTAAATGTTTGGCTTAGACAATTTATAAAAGCCTTTCTAGAGGTCAGACTTAGCCATGGGATGACCCTGTCCTCCCCAGCAGAGCTCAGGAGGAAGGCAACCACTGTGGGCCCTCAGAGTGTACTCTCTGGGGAGCTGCTGGCCCCTTAGCATTGTTTGATTTTTGACTTTGATATAATAGATAGGCTTGTGTGTTTTTTTTAATTTAAAGATATTAAGATTTAATTCACTAAAATCACTAAGATTTAATTCACTAAAATTTGGGTATAGTATTTTATCAGCTTACAGTTTAATGCCTAAGTTTCCCCTGAAAATAGCAAACAAAATTGTGTATTTATGAAAAAAAGAAATGAAAAAAGAAAGAAAGCCTAACCCAGGGTATGAAGATTTACCCTTCTGTTTCTTTTCTTCTAATAGTTTTATGTTTTACCTCTTCCATTTAGATCTTTGATCCATTTTGGGTTAGTTTTTGTGTATACTGGAACGTAGGAGTCCAACTTTATTATTTTGCACGTGGATGTCCAGTTTTCCCGGCACCATTTATTGAATTGTCTGTCTTTTAACCCTTGTAGAAGATCAGTGGGGGCTAGGCATAGTGGCTTAAGCCTGTATTCCTAGCACTTTGGGAGGCCATGGCAGAAGGATCACTTGAAGCCAGGAGATTGAGACTAGCCTGGGCAACATACTGATACCCTGTATCTACCAAAAAAAAAGAAAAAAAATTTGCCTGGCATGGTGGCACACACCTATGGTCCCAGCTTCCCCCGAGGCTGAGGCAAGTGGATCGCTTGAGCCTAGAAGGTCAAGGCTACAGTGAGCTGTGATCACACCACTGCACTCCAGCCTGGGCAACAGAGTGAGACCCTGTCTCAGAAACAAAAACAAATCAATGAACTGTAAACATATGGATTTATTTCTGGACTCTTGATTCTATCCCATGGTCTATATGTCTATTGGGCCAGTTACTTTCTGTCACTAGTGCTTTTTGCTTTGAACTCAATACTCTCAACATAAAAAATTGTTTTAAAAATTACATGGAGATGTTTCCTGTCTCAGCACACACATGTGCATTGAAGCATGTGTATGAATCATGTTCTGTGTTAGCTTTGTTAGAAGAAGGTATTGAAAATGTGGAACTGCAAGCTTGGAGAAATGAATTAGCCTGGAATACACAGGAAACCTTCCCCACTTCAGGAGTCTGGGCTTTGATCGGGTGCTAGGACCACCACTCTTTTGTTTCTCTCCTTGGCTGCATAGCGTTGAGCTGTTGCTGCTGGCTGGGAACTCCTGGAAGTAGGGCTCATGTTACATACCATTATTTCTCCTAGTAATCTCTGTGCAGGGTCTTATAGATGGTGGCCCAGGGAACTGTCACTGGGTCTTATAGATGGTGGCCCAGGGAACTGTCACTGGGTCTTATAGATGGTGGCCCAGGGAACTGTCGCTGAAAAGACAATTGAGAGTAGCTACATAGGACAGTGGCAAAGGTGTAGGCTCTTGAGCCATGCATCAAACTCAGTCTCACCACACTTCCTGTGTGTCCTGGGCAGGCTGCACCACCTCTCTGAGGCAGGAGGTCTTGAGGATGAACAAGGAATCTATGTCAGCTGCTCAGCCCTGGGCCTTGCATGAAGTAGATGCTGTGCAAATTCAAATAATAATTTGTTATTATTAGTCAAAATCTCTAAAGTCATGTCTGTATAGCCCAGAGTTTCATGTCTTCCTGAGTTAAATATGTGTGTCAGTCAGGAGACAGAAATCATGCCAGTTATTTGAGCAGAGGATGTAATAGCAAGGATTGTTAACCAGGTATAAAGTTGATGAGGTGCCAAAGGGTAAAAAGAACTGTGAAGTGTCAGGGAGGTGGCAGAACTGTGAGCCACAGGTACTACCCTAGGGCTGGGGAACAAATTTGACAGCTTGGTCAAAGGCCCATAGCACTGAGCCTCACAGCTGGCAGCAGGGCCAGTGCATGGTGGAGAAGGCACCCCGTGGGTCTGGGACGTACATCCTGTGTGGGGGCTCTGGAGAGGGGGCTGCTGCTCAGCCAGTGCTGGGGTCTCTGAGTGTGATGCTGCTGCCTGTGGCTGGAAGGAACTGCCACTCCCAGGGCCAAGCAATTGCCAGCAGCTCACAGGGACCTCAGCGTGTGGTCTCCAGGGCTCCCTGTCATGCCCTTGTGGCCTCTCAGAGTAGGGCTGGGAGGCAGGTTTGGAGTGAGAGCCCCAAGCTTAGTTACCAGCCTCATCCAGTTACACAAATGCATCCATATGACCACCTTCCTCATTGTGTGGGGTGGACGTTTCTGTTTGGGCTGGTTTTTCATCCTACATGTCTGTGAGGATTATCTGTGTAGTGTGCTCCTCCTTGCGCCTTCACGCAGTATGTTGGGGCTGCTCATACTAGTGGGCCCCTGACACATTCTCTGGACACCTGCTGCTCCTCCTGTCTGTGTGAAAGGAACAAACGGTAGAAGGGCTCCAGAGCAGTCCAGGTTAGGAATTCAAGAGGCTCCCAGGACTCTCGCTTACCCTATCTGCGCAGGTGTCTGACGCTGGCAGGATTCTGTTTTCTTATCTAATACCCTGTGGGGAGGGGCTAATTTGAATACCTAGGAGAACCCTCCTTTCCTCCTCCCATTCTCAAACCTGCTCCTGTCCAGTTTTTTCAAAGCGGATCTCAGATGACATCTTTGTGGCTGAACCCTCCAGCAGCTTCTCCTCAGCAAGAACAATACCCCGGGCTTTACCTCTTGGTTGTGTTAGGGCTCCAGGGCTCCTAGTCCAGGGCAGGTGCTCAGTAGATGATTTGAAGACTGAATTTGTTGGCACCAAGACAGGACCTGGTGATCATGGGCACTGCTGAGGGTAGAGGAGCCCCATTGGGAGGCCCCACTAGAGGACCCTCATTGGGAGGAGCAGCCAGAGGAGCACAAGCGGCCACAAGGCTATTCCTGACCCTCGGCCCGGCTAGTGCGCATCCGCCAGCTGCCCTCAGCCAGCTCAAAGGGGACTCTGTCTCTGTCTTTCAGGAGTTCATCCGTGAGGGCTGCCTTCACAAGCTCACCAAGAAGGGCCTGCAGCAGAGGATGTTCTTTCTGGTAGGTTTTCTCCCCACTCAAGCTGTGCTTCCCCCCCAAGGGGGATGGGCAGCAGTTCTGTTAGGGATACCACGTGCAGCGGGAGTCCCTTGGCCTCTGTGTAGTTTAGCACTTGGAGGCTTTGGTGCAGGTGGGTAGCGCTGGAGTCAGACGAGGCCAGGGGAGGGTCACAGAGTGGGAAGAAGCAGAAAACAGCTTCTCCGCCCACCCCGGGGCCAGCCTCCCTCCTCATTCCAGGTTCTGAGCACCTGACTATGGGACAAACAGAAGCCAAAAGGTTGTAAAGTCCATATACATGTGGCTGCAAGAAGGTGCTACTGACTGCCCAATGGCCAGTCGGGACAGGCTCACTGTTGGCCCAGAAGCCCCTCCCAGCATGTCCTTGTTCCTACCAGTTAGTGGGTTCCAGCATGAACCATGTGGATGAGGAGGTAACTGAGTCAGCACCAGCCAGAATTCCTTACTGCTTCTCAGCCAAGCTAGCTGGGAGCCGACCCAGCAGATGTACTGGTTCCTGTGGCCACTTCCTGCCTCTGGTCAAAAATGACCAGATGAATGAATAAAAGTCCCCTTTTTGCCAGAAATCTCCAGCAAGCTGAATAGATCTGATGTCCACATGATGAGCAGCCAGAGTCTAAGTTGGTCTGACCATTAAGACACTTGTTTGTGGCCGGGCGCGGTGGCTCAAGCCTGTAATCCCAGCACTTTGGGAGGCCGAGACGGGCGGATCACGAGGTCAGGAGATCGAGACCATCCTGGCTAACGCGGTGAAACCCCGTCTCTACTGAAAAATACAAAAAACTAGCCGGGCGAGGTGGCGGGCACCTGTAGTCCCAGCTACTCGGGAGGCTGAGGCAGGAGAATGGCGGGAACCCGGGAGGCGGAGCTTGCAGTGAGCTGAGATCCGGCCACTGCACTCCAGCCTGGGCGACAGAGCGAGACTCCGTCTCAAAAAAAAAAAAAAGACACTTGTTTGTGAAGTTCATGGATGTAAAGCTTCCTACTTCTCAGTTCTCAGACATGTTGCTGTACACAAGCAAAGGAGTCACAGGGACCAGCCACTTCCGGATCCGGGGCCTCCTTCCCCTCCGAGGCATGCTGGTGAGTGGTCTTGCACCCTGCCTGGGGTTTCCACGTGGTGCTGGGCTGGGCCCCACCCACCTCTCTCCTGCAGAGGTGAATCCTAACCCAGCAACACTGAGAGCAGTACCTGCTGAGTATTTGGCCACACTGGGAGCAGCACCTGGTGGGCATTCCTTGTTGGTTGTCTCTGACCCCCATGGTCATTGTTCTTATTGATGCTCAAACTGCCCTGTCTCTAGTCCATCGTTCCCTTCTAGGGAAACCTGGACTCAGCCTGTGGTCTCTGTCAGCACCTGGCAGGACAAGGCCTGCTCCCTGCAAGCTTAGAGTCAGCCTCTGCAGCAGCATCTTCCTCAGGCTGTGTGACATCCACACCAGCCCTCTGTCCCACGTAGGCACATGCCTGGGATGGGAGCAAAGATTCCTCATTTTAGCGTGATCCAGTTCATCAACTTTGTCCTTTGTGGTTGGCTGCTTGTGTTCGATGGAAATACTGTTCTCAGGTCATGGGGAGACTTTCATGCAGCTCTAGAGGCTCTGTCCACTTGCCCTGAGTGTGTCCCTGCACTAGGCCTGGAACGGTACAGACAGGTAGCCAAGTCCAGGACTTGCCATAAGGATGTGCCATCGGTCCAGGACACCTCATCACAGTGACTGTCTCTCCCCATGGCCCTGCCAGGCCTCCTGCCTAGGGTGCCATGGACCTAGGGGCTCTAATCCCCAACTCTGCCCTATCCCTTTTGGCTTATTTGCCTTGACTACAATGCTAAAGTAGTCCTCCCTCCCTCCTTGTGGTCCTCCCTCTCAGTGATGTTCTCTCCCTGAGATCCTCCCTTGTAATCTTCCCTCCCTGAGGTCCTCCCTCCCTCCCTGAGGTCCTTCCTCACTCCCTGTGGTCTTCCCTCTCTGGTGTCTTCCCTCCCTGGGGTCCTCCCTCCCTGGGGTCCTCCTTTCCTAGGATCTTCCCTCCCTAGAGTCCTCCCTCCCTCTCTGGGATCTTCCCTCCCTCGGCTCCTTCCTCCCTCCCTGAGGTCCTCCCTCACTCCCTGTGATCTTCCCTTCCTGGGATCTTCCCTCCCTCTCTGGGATCTTCCTTCCCCGGGGGTCCTCCCTTGCTCCCTGTAGTCCTCCCTCCCTGGGATATTCCCTCCTTGGAGTACTCCTTCCCTAGGATCTTCCCTTCCTGGGGTCCTACCTTGCTCCCTGTGGTCCTCCCTTCCTGGGATTTTCCCTCCCTGTGGTCTTCCTCCCCCAGGGCCCTCCCCCAGTAGGGTCCTCTTTCCCTGAGGTCCTCTCTCCCTGGGGTCCTCCCTCCCTGGGATCCTTCCTCCCTAGAGTCCTTCCTCTACCAGTGGGGTCCTCCCTCCCTGGGGTCCTCTTTTCCTGTTCTTTCTTCAAGGGTTTTGTCCACTCATCCCTCTGCACTGCCTCCTCCTGACAATGAGCACCAAAACCCTCAGGCAGGTGTTTGTAAATTTTTTTTTCTTTTTTTTTTTTCTTTTTTTTTTTTTGAGAGGAGTCTCGCTCTATCGCCCATGCTGGAGTGCAGTGGTGCAATCTCGGCTCAATGCAAGCTCTGCCTCCTGGGTTCACACCATTCTCCTGACTCAGCCTCCTGAGTAGCTGGGACTACAGGCGCCCACCACCACGCCTAGCTAATTTTTTTGTATTTTTAGTAGAGACGGGGTTTCACTGTGTTAGCCATGGTGGTCTTGATCTCCTGACCTCGTGATCCGCCTGCCTCGGCCTCCCAAAGTGCTGGGATTACAGGCGTGAGCTACCCTGCCCGGCCAAGTGTTTGTAAAATGTAATTCCACTTTTCAGGCAAGAGGAGGTCAGATTGAATTAGCTCATCTGCCACCACTGGAAGCAGACCCCATTTGTTTTAAAGTATACTTTTAAAAATTACACCTTTATTATAGAAAAAATAATTGAAAATATAAGATAGAAATCACTCATCACTGACCAGGTGCGGTGGCTCACACCTGTGATGCCAGCACTTTAGGAGGTCAAGATGGTAGGATCGCTTGAAGCTGAGAGTTTGAGACCTGCCTGGGAAACATGGCGAAGTCAAATCTTTAAAAAAAAATTTTTTTTTTAATTAGCCGGGCATAGTGGTGTGTGCCTATAGTCCCAGCTACTTGGGAGGCTGAGGTGGGAGAATCACTTAAGCCCAGGAGGTCAAGGCTGTAGTGAGCTGTGACTGCACCACTGCACTCCAGTCCCAGTGACAGAGTGAGACCTTGTCTCAAATAAAAAAAAAAAAGAACTCCCTCATTATTGTACCACTCAGCAGTGATGGCTATAGGCATCTGCTGCACAGTTGCCATCATCCACAGGCTGTTTTGTCAGGGCACTGGTTTTCCTTTCCTTTCATGGCAGCCCCAGTTCATTTAACTAGTCACCTGTCATTGGATGCTTGGCTGTGGCTGGTTGTTGAGGACTGTAACATTGTTGGGTCTCTGTCTTTCTGCACATCCTTAATTATGTCCTTCAGATCAATTCCAAAATGTAGATCTGTCTGAGCAAAGGTGTTTACGGCCTTGGGCACTCCTGCTAAATTGCTTTTGGAGCACCTGTGCCAGCTGACCTGCCCACCGGCAGGAGCTAGGTCTAAACATGCATCTTTCCCTCCACCATGGAAAGTGCTAGGCACCCATCTCTCTTACTCTTCCCAAGTGGGTAAGGCGAGCAGCCCCATCAAGCAGCCCCGTTGTCTCACTTTTCGTCCCTGTGGACTGTCGGGGAGGCCAGCCTGGTCCCGGTGTCCTGGCATTCCGTGCTTTTCCTCTTGGGAATCACTCAGCTTGCTGGTCACTCTGGTCTCCATTGGTCTGTGAGGTTTTTGTGCACATTAGTGGAATATTTACATGGTAAAAATGCTCACCAACCCTATTGAGTCAGAAATTATCTTCTCAGCTAGTAACTGCCTTTTTACTTTGCTTGCAATTTGGTTTTACCTTTTGTGGAATTTAAAGTCCATCTTGATGGGTTGTGTTTCTCTTACTCTAGAATGGCATCTGGCATGTACAGGGAACCCAGCAAATGCTTGTTGAAGGTGTGAATTGAAACAGACGTTCCTCAACTTACGATAGGGCTACGTCCTGATAAACCCATTATAAGAGGAAAATATCATAGTCAAAAATGCATTTAACAGGGCACAGTGGCTCACGCCTGTAATCTCAGCACTTTGGGAGGCTGAGGTGGGCGAATCACCTGAGGTCAGGAGTTTGAGACCAGCCTGGCCAACATGGCGAAACCCTGTCTCTACTAAAAATACAAAAATTAGTCAGGTGTGGTGGTGGGCACCTGTAGTCCCAGCTACTCGGGAGGCTGAGCACAAGAATCACTTGAACCCGGGAGGCGGAGGTTGCAGTGAGCCAAGATCGCACCACTGCACTCCAGCCTGGGTGACAAAGCAAGACTCTGCCTCAAAAAAAAAAAAAGAAAAGAAAAGAAATGAAAATGCATTTAATACACTTAACCTATCTGATATCATAGCTTAGTCTAGCCTACTCTTTTTTTTTTTGAGATAGAGTTGCCCAGGCTGGAGTGCAGTGGTGCCATCTTGGCTCACTGCAAGCTCCGCCTCCCAGGTTTACGTCATTCTCCTGCCTCAGCCTCCCGAGTAACTGGGACTACAGGCACCCACCACCACTCCTGGCTAATTTTTTGTATTTTTTAGTAGAGACGGGGTTTCACTGTGTTAGCCAGGATGGTCTCGATCTCCTGACCTTGTGATCTGCCCACCTCTGCCTCCCAAAGTGCTGGGATTACAGGCGTGAGCCACTGCGCCCGGCCAGCCTAGCCTACTTTAAATGTGCTCAGAACATACATTAGCTTACAGTTGGGTAAAATCATCTAACATGAAGCTTGTTTTATAACAAAGTGTTGAATATCTCACATAATTTATTGAATACCATACTGGAAGTGAAAAACAGAATGGTTGTATGGGCACTTGAAGTTCAGTTTCTACTGAATGCTTATCACTTTCACACCACCATAAAGTTGAAAAATCAGGGCCTATCAGGGTCAGCTCTGGCTGTCTTTTCCTTGAGGGTTTCTATCCTTTGTATGGGCTCAGGAAGTTCTTCCCCATGCCAGTATTATATTAGCACCTTTTTATGGTTTCATTTTTCTCATTTAATTAATCTCCCTAGAATTTGTTTTTTGTTTTTTGGGTTTGTTTTTTTTTTTTTTTTTTTTGGTGAGCCAAAGATTGATTTATTCATTTCTTGCATTTGAAGTACTCTTCGATAACATCCTTGGCCTGAGACTCCTTTCCATAGTCCTTAACTACTACACAACTGCAACCAACCATTTTACGGGGTTTCCCCTCTCTGTCAATTTTACAGAGGCCTACCCATTCTCCTAGTTTCTTGTTGTCATCAACCTTAATTAGGTTGATCTGGTGTTCAGCACAAAGGGCCTCCACCAACTTGACATACATAGGCTCATCACAGTTAGATGCAAGCACACAAAGATGGGCTTGGCGCTTGTCTAAGGCTTTGGCAGCTTCGCGAATTCCACGTGCTAGGCCATCGTGGATGAGGGCGGTCTTCAGCACCTCTTGTAAAGCAGTATTAACGTCCATTACACCTCCAGCAGCAATGCCTTCCTCGGCCATGGTGGTGGGTTATGGGTGAAGTGGAATCTTGAACGCACCCAAGCCTCCGCCTCCGCGCGACTCCGCGGCGGCAGGGAAAGAGGGGTTTTTGTTTTGTTTTGTTTTTGTTTTTGAGACGGAGTCTCGCTCTGTTGCCCAGTCTGGAGTGCAGTGGTGTGATCTCGGCTCACTGCAAGCTCTGCCTCCCGGGTTCACGCCATTCTCCTGCCTCACCCTCCCGAGTAGTTGGGACTACAGGTGGCAAATTTTTTGTATTTTTAGTAGAGATGGGGTTTCACCATAGTAGCCAGGATGGTCTTGATCTCCTGACCTTGTGATCTGCCCGCCTCAGCCTCCCAAAGTGCTGGGATTACAGTTGTGAGCCACCACGCCCAGCCTAGAATTTGTTTTGATAGATATTAGATTGGGATGTAACATTTCTCCCCATTATTTGTTGAATCCTTCATTTTCTCAGTGATGTCAAAGACTCTTTATCAAATGGAAGCCTTTGTCTTTGCACTCGTTCTTTCTGGGCGTTCTGCTCCATTCCTGTCTGCCCAGCATCAGTCCACTCTCTCTAGTTAGTGGTGTCATATGAGATAGTCACTGTTTGGGTGAACACATTCCATCCCTTATTCTGCCTCATTTTTAAAAAATGTTCTTTGCTATTCTCAAGCATTTAATTCTTCCAAGTAATCTTTTAAGTCATTGGACAAATTCCTTCCAAAAACATCGTGGAGATTTCAGTTGAAATTGCAATAAATTTTTGTGTTAACTTAGGGGAAGACTGACATCTGGACAATGTTTTGCCTGCCCTTGCTTATGCTGATTCAGATTTTTTATGTCCAGTGAAAGGCTTGGTTGGTGTATCGGGCTCTGCACAGGGAAGCTGTCCATTCTGTGGAGTTATTGGTAACTGGCTGGTCCTGGGGACAGAGAACTGGCCCTTGTTCCTGACTGTTAAGGGGAGGATGATGGCTCTTGGCTTGAAAAGATCATCTTTATCATGTTAACACAGTTTCCTTCTGTTTCTAAGAGGTATTATCAGAAATAACACCTTGGATTTTGGCAAAGACATTTTCAGCATGTAGAGAATTGATCTCCCTTTTTCTCTCTGACTTCTGATGGGATGAGTGTTATCAATCAGCTTTCTGATGCCGAACCATCCTTGCATTCCCAAAACAACCTTACTTGATCATGGGACAATTCCTTGTGTGTGCTTTTAGATTAGATTTGGTAATATTTTATTTTGGAATTATTTCATCTAACCACTTATAATTAAAATTAATCCCCAGTGGGTTTTCTTTGAATCTAGCTCTATTAGGTTTTGGTCTTTGGTTCATAAATGAATTGTCCAACTCCCTTTTGGATAATGAAAATGCTCAATGTTTTTTCCTTTGCTTGATTTTCAGCTAATAGTGCTGGACCCCCCGGTGAGTATTTGGGTGCCCTCTGGCCCATGGCTCACCCCCTGGGGTGCAGCTGCCATGGCGCAAGGATGCCAGTGTCCTCCTTGGCCTCTTGTAGAGTCTGTGTGCACTTGGACAGCACTGGGCTTCCAAGCCCCACCTAGCATTGCCAGCAGTCACCTTGTGTCCTGCTCAGGCTTAGGCTGTCAGTTCCTTCTTAGCCACAAGATTTGGACCTTTTCTCCCACCTACAGGTAGAAGAAAGTGAGAATGAGTGGTCTGTTCCACACTGTTTCACCATCTACGCAGCTCAGAAAACAATCGTGGTGGCAGCCAGGTAAGGGTCTTCCATATCTCCATCCTGAGCAGCCCTGGATGGAGGGGTGGGGACTTCCTTGCTATGAGCCTCTGAGTCCTCTGAGCTGTGAGGGGCCATGGAGCCTCATGGGGTTGTGGCCCCTTTGACTCTGAGCTCTGCTTCCAAGTTATGCAACCAAAGGAGCAGCCTTGCCCTTGTCAGGGGCAGGGCTGCTTGCTGACCCTGACAACATCCCACAAGTGGCAGACTCCAGTGCTGTGGAGCTGCTCCCTCTGCCCTCTGGTTCATAGTGCCTCCAAAGACGGGGTGGGTGAGTGGGCAGGCTCCTGTGGTCTCCCAGGGCACAGGTGCTTCCCCAACCCTCACGTCAAGAAGTGCCAGCAGCTAGTGATCAAAGCCCCAGCAGGGCAGCTTACACCCAGCCCAGCCAAACACTGCCTCCCAGTCCCAGTATGGTATAGACTCGTGTGAGACAGACCAGGCTATGGCACAGAAGCAAGTGGAAACAGCTCCCTCCTCCCCAGATAAGATCAACAGAAGGATGACACTGAGCTCATTTGGTGGCCGGGATGCAGGGACCCCTGCACGGTCACCAGCACCACACTGTGCTCTGTGAGGAGTCTCAGCTCCGACTCTGCAGCGCCCTGGCCAGCATCAGCGAGCACAGGGCACTCAGTTCCTACCAGGAAATGTTCACTTAATCATGAACCAGGGCCAATCTTGCATTTCAGTATCAGAGATGTAGAGAACACTGTTTCAGGAACAAACACCCCTGCAGACCTCCATTCTAGGACCGGGGCCCTGCCTTGGCTCCCCCAACCCTGTCACAGCACCCTGGGGGTCAGGCTGATGCCGGGCCCTCCCAGCTCTCCTCCCTGCTGTTCTCGCTGGAGGGGACACGTTTCCCAGTCCTCTCCACCCATCAGGCAGGACAAAGCAGAATGTGGGAGAACAGGTGCGGTGAAGGCTCGCCCTCCCCTGAGGGCTGGGGCCCTACACAAAGGAGAGCAGAGCCACTGAGCCTCACCCTCCCCTCCTCCCCGCAGCACTCGGCTGGAGAAAGAGAAATGGATGCTCGACCTGAACAACGCGATCCAAGCAGCCAAGAGTGGCGGTGACACGGCCCCTGCACTGCCAGGCAGCACTGTGTGCACTCATCCCCCCAGTGAGTACTGGCCACGACCCCCCAGGAGACCTCCACTACACCTAAGGAGGCTTTTTCTGGAAGTTGTTTTCCTTGGTCCCCATTGGTCCGCTAAGCTCCCACACAAGCCCCTTCCACAAGGAATGTTCCAGGCTACGCCTCATGCCTGGGTGGGAAGAGGGGTCAATCGGGCTGCTCTGGCAGAAGCACCTGTGGTTTTGCTCTCAGCCAGCAGCTGGCCTAGCACCAAGGGCTCCCCATTTCCCCAGGGCCACCAGAGAGGAACCCAAGGGGTGGAAGTATCTGGCAAGCAGAGGCCACAGGGGGTCCCCCCTGAGACACTGACTTCTCCCCAGGATCCCCCAACGAGGTATCTCTGGAACAGGAGTCAGAAGATGACGCTCGGGGTGCCCGCAGCTCCCTAGAGGGGCATGGCCAGCATCGGGCCAACACCACAATGCACGTGTGCTGGTACCGGAACACCAGTGTGTCCAGGGCAGACCACAGTGCAGCTGTCGAGGTACGACCATGTGAGCATCACCTCAGTGCATCTGGAAGCTTCCCAGCCCTCTCTGCACTTGGTTGCTGAGGAGGGGACCTCAGGAGGGTACCAGCAGGCAGGCTTGGCCCCAGAGAGCTGCCTCTTACTCTCCCCGTGGTAGAAGGTGGTATGGGAAGTCCCCCTCATCCAGTCAAACCCTCTTTGAAAAGGGTGTTTCAGGTCTGGTGTCTCTGATGAAGTCCAGCAGGCAGGGCATGTCCTCAGGGCCTGGAGCTGGTGTGTAGTGGAGCTGAGAAAAGCCCTCTTAGACATATCCTCCCGCAGCCCCCACTCCCAGCGCCTCTGAAACCCTTCACCTTGGGCTTGGAGCTTGAGGCTCTGCCCAGGCACCCTGCCATAGAGGGTGGTCCGCCCTATCTCACTGCATGGGCCCCGTCTGCCATTGTGGGTCGCCAGGTTCCTCAGCCTGGTGCCCCCACACCCTTCCCTAAGTCTGCTCTCTTACTCCACCCAGAGCTCTTGTCCTTCTTGCTGTTTCCCCAGAAATCCCCCCCAGCCACAATCTGCTGGGCAGGGGCTCAGGAGCTACCGCAGCCCAAGCCTCTCCCCTGATGACCTGGGTAGGTCAGGGTGCAGCAGGTCCCTGATATGAGCCCGCTAGCTTGTGGCCAGCCCAGGACACCTGAGATCTGAGCAGGGTCCTAGCCAGGCCTGCCCCCGCCATCTTGGACAGAGTGCAACCCCTGAGCACCGCCCTGAAGGCGGGAGGCTCACATGAGCCCCGTGAGCCGAGCCACTCCAGCGCCAAAGCCATGCCTAATCCTGGCAGAACAGATGCCACACGCTTAGGGATGGGGCTGCAGTGGGGCATCTTGTGTGTCTTAACTTGCCTCTCCCCCACCCATCATTTTAAAGAACCTTCCAGACTTGGCTCAATGTACTATCTCTTAAAGTGTCTTCTCTCTTCTTGCTGTTGGATGGGTTTGTGGATGGTTGTTTACTGAATGCTAACTTTATTATGCACAGGGAAAAGGAACTCATTTTACTTGGTGCCTGGAATGTCACTCTAGGTTTTTAACATGCTTCTGTTGGATTTAAGTACTGATAAAGCTGCTGTCCATAGCAGTCCAGAGGTAAAATCAAGGCCTCGGCCAGAGAAAGCATGCAGGTAGTCTTGGGGAGTAAACCCACTCCCACAAGGCCCCAGGGAGATGGAGCTGGGGGTTCTGGGTGCTGGTTAATGCACCTGCACTTTTCCTTTATTGACAGAACCAGCTTTCAGGATATCTGCTAAGAAAGTTCAAAAACAGTCATGGCTGGCAGAAGCTCTGGGTCGTCTTTACCAATTTCTGTTTGTTCTTCTACAAAACTCATCAGGTACTGGGGTTTCACTGGAGCCTGATGCAAGTGATGCTGGCAGACACTCACCCTCCCCACCTGTGTCCCTTTTGTATTTTGGTTCTGCCCTCCCATGCTTTGCCCACACACCCTGTGCTCCCTTGGCCCGTGAGCATTTGTATGTGCCACCGTTGTGCAGGTAGCAGAGGAATGGGCGCTCCCTGCTGCAACCCAGCCCCTGGAACCCGTGTCCCTGTGCTGTCTTCCAGGATGACTACCCACTGGCCAGCCTCCCGCTGCTGGGCTACAGCGTGAGCATCCCCCAGGAGGCCGATGGCATACACAAAGACTACGTTTTCAAGCTCCAGTTCAAATCCCATGTCTACTTCTTCCGGGCTGAGAGCAAGTACACATTTGAAAGGTAATTTTGTAGGAGGCAGCCTTGGTCAGCTGCCCAGGTCTGAGTGGGACCCCAAGGAACATTGGTATCTCCTCAGCTCCCATTTCTACTCATGGTGTTGGAGGCAAGTTTTCTGGGCCCTGGAAAGGAAGGGCTGAGCAATGCTTCCAGCATTTCCAAACAAACAGCAATGCTTTTTTTTTTTTTTGAGATGGAGTCTCCCTCTGTCACTCAGGCTGGAGTGCCGTGGTACAATCTTGGCTCACTATAACCTGCACCTCCAGGGTCAAGCGATTCTTCTGCCTCAGCCTCCTGAGTAACTGAGATTACAGGCATGTGCCATGCCGCCTGGCTAATTTTTGTATTTTTAGTAGAGACAGGGTTTCACCATGTTGGCCAGGCTGGTCTCGAACTCCTGACCTCAAGTGATCCATCTGCCTCCCAAAGTGCTGGGATTACAGGTGTGAGCCACTGCACCCGCCCCCAGGTTTTTAACCCTTCTTTTGTCCTGCTTGTCCCGTAACCTGGGTTGTTCTTGGGACGGTGTCTGAGCACAAGCTGGCTTACTGGTCTGACAGCCGCCCTCTCCTCCAGGTGGATGGAGGTGATCCAGGGAGCCAGCAGCTCGGCTAGGAGGGCCCCGAGCATCGTGCAGGATGGTCCCCAACCCTCCTCAGGGCTGGAGGGGATGGTCAGGGGAAAGGAGGAATGACGCTCAACCTGCCCAGGTCTGGACACAACTACAAAGAACAGCAGGACAGAGGTGGCCTCTGTCCTGAGGCTTCTCAACAGATGGGAAGTGGCTGTAGTCTCAGCGGATCCCCACTGGCACCAACAGTGTGGGTGGGCCTCATGTAACATCTGGGAGGGGCTTCATCCCCCCACCCAAGGCCCAGTGCATGCCGCCCGCTATCTGGGGCCCTGAGAAAAATGTGCGGGTCTCGAGCGCGGAGCTGCTCACGCCTTAGCCCCCAGGCCCCTGGCTCATAGACACAGACAGGGCTTGAGCAGTGCTCTGGGCATCGGACCAAAGTCTGGGCACACCCTGCCTCTCTCCCCAGAGCAGGGTCCCTGCTGAGGACTGGCCTAGAGCAAGCACTGGAAAAGAGGCCCTGCCATACACCCTGCATACCCACTGCCAGGACCCTCTCAGACAAGTGTGGCACAGCCATGCTGACCTTCCATCTGGCGAACCAAGTGGCAGCCCCAGGGGCCCGCCCTGCAGGTCACAGCTCAGCAAGTCTAGCAGAAGCCATGCTTGTTCCCCGTGTACCTCTGGAGAAGCAGAAACCAAAGTCCCCCTGTGCCCTGGGAGGGTGGGGTCCTCTAATTTATTAGTGCCCAGCATTCCTTCCAACGGGAAGTAGACGAGTGACTGCTTTGTTCACACACATTTGATTAAAAATAAACAGCATCTCCCCACCTGCACACTCCTCTGCCTGCTCTGTTCGCCTTCCAGTGGGCCAAGCAGAGCCCAGGAATCAGTCACAGGGAAGTTTTGAAGGGGAGCTGGGCTGCAGTCTCTGCGTGCTGTGATGAGGACTCAGGACCAGGGATGCTGCAGCCCTGCATGGTCCGGGCCCGCCCCCCCACACACCTGTATGTCTCCAAGTCAGGTCTTTATTGAAAGTGGCAGGGGCCTCTCAATGTTCTATGAAAACTAACATATTAACCTCAGAATATTTAAGGAAACAAGTAAATTCAATTTTCTTAAAAAACAAAACATTCTGGATGACACAAGTACTTATGAGCAGACACAGTACCTGATCCAACACCACAAGGCAAATCTATGGCCATCATGGGCCCTGGGAGGACAGCGGCCAGGGCACTCCTCTGGGGGCTGTCCTGTTGCCTCTCCCCATCTCATGGGAGGAGGAGGCAGAGCTGCCCTGATAGTTGCTCTGCGCCTTGGTCTGAGCGGCCATAGGGCTGCGTGAGTCTGCAGAAGACCCAGGCATAGCTCATGAGGACCATGCTGGCTGCTGGAGCCCCCGTGAGCTCTATTGCTGGGCCAGGAGAGGAAGGAGGGCAGTGGACATGTGGAACGGCATCCCCTGACGTGCAGAACAGCACACTGCAGGGGTGGAAGGAGACGGTGACCTGGCATGTGAGGCCCACAGGATCTGACGTGTCCCTGCAGGCACGAAACAGCACGGGGCACCTTCCAAGTCAGCACAGTTCTTATGGAGCTCAGAACAAAAACAAAGAACCTTCTGTCCCCTATCTGAACAGCAGCGCGTTTCAGCGGGTGGATGTCAGGTGGTTTCTGTTGTGTGAAAACCTGCAGAGAGAAGAGCCCACCTCTGTGTGCATGCACCCTCTGTGCCCAGGCTCCTGACGGCCTCTTGGGTGTGCAGTCTGCGGTGGCAGCCCTGACAAGCCACCGCACCACGTGGGTCTGAAGTGTCCCCAATGCACAGGGTCTCAGGAGCAGCACTGACTGGCCCAGACCCCACCCCCAGAGCTGCTGCCCAGGGGTGCCAGGAAGGGGTCCCTGGGTGTGGACCAGGACTTAGGGCATCTGCCGGCGGCATGGCGGTTGGACCCTAAATCCACTGGGCGGTGGAGGGCCCAGTATCTGTCCTGCCCTCTTTGCGAAGGACTCAGGTCAGCACAGGGGCAGCTCTGACGTTTTGCCGCCAGCGTGTCAGAGCAGCTCCTGGGAGCCACTAGGTGGCAGAGGTCAGCTGAGGACAGCCGTGTGGCCACTGAGGCCAGGACCCTGAGACGCTCCTCAGACACTTAGACTGGAAAGGCCCTGCCCACTCTCTCCAGCCCCAAAATCTCCATGGCCCTGTGAGCTGGGTCCGAACAAGGAAGAGGATGCCATGACGCCCCTTCCCGGAGTGAAGCGAACCCATGTAGTTCCAAGCGCAGCCACACCCACGAGTGAGCACTGGACTTCACCCCACGTCCAGCTGCTGCTTGGCGGGGGTGCTCTCCCCAACCCTATGGCCCAGCCACCCTCACCTCTGCACTCGCTCCACCAGATGCACCATCAGCTTGTCTGAGATGCCGGGGCAGGACTCCTCGGCCAGGCTGAAGGCGTTCTCCAGCTCCTCCAGAGCACCCACGCTCCCGCCACTCTGCTTGTGCTTCTCTTTGAGCTATGGAGAGACCACCTCGCCTGACCCTGGACCCCAGGACAGGCCCTCGGAGAGCCCGCTCCTTTGCTCGGCCAGAGTCATGCTGGAGGCCTTCAAGGCCTTCGTCTAGGACCCGGGAGCCCTTCAGCAAGCCAGGAAGTGAGGTGGCCCAAGGAAGCCTGCCCTGCCAATGGGGACTCTAGTGGTCCTTCCCCACAGCCCCTACCCTCCCTCTACACTCCAGGGAATCTCGGGCCTCGGTTCTCAGGAGGGGACCAGATGGCTTCCTCCCAGCTGAGGGTCATAGAAGCCACTGAATGGGTCCGATCAGACCCAAAAACACGAAGCCCAGAAACTCCCAAAGCGCGACCAGGCCCAGATCTGACCTCCATCAAGACACCAGCTCTGCCTGTAATCCCAGCACTTTGGGAGGCCGAGATGGGCGGATCACGAGGTCAGGAGATCGAGACCATCCTGACTAACACAGTGAAACCCCATCTCTACTAAAAAAAAATACAAAAAACTAGCCGGGCGACGTGGCGGGCGCCTGTAGTCCCAGCTACTCGGGAGGCTGAGGCAGGAGAATGGCGTAAACCCGGGAGGCGGAGCTTGCAATGAGCTGAGATCCGGCCACTGCACTCCAGCCTGGGCGACAGAGCCAGACTCCGTCTCAAAAAT
>NC_037680.1:117994724-118004685 GCF_003255815.1 Theropithecus gelada
AAAAAAAAAAAAAAAAAAAAAAAAAAAAAAAAGACACCAGCTCTGAGCCTCCTGTCACCGGGCGTCACCCACCCTCGGGGGCTGTGGCTAGGTCAGCAGGCTGCCCGGGACCTGGGCCTGAGTGGCTGCTTCACTGGGGCCTCCACATGGGCTGGGGCCAGTGTCCCTCAACTGCTCCACCCTCTGCCATCCTCAGGCAGGCTCTCCTGTCACCACCTCTCACCCACATCCTCCATCCTCCCCAGGCTCCAGGAGGGGCTCCTGGAGAGGACACCTGGGCCCAAGCCTACTGGCCACGCCCTGGGCACAGAGCTCCTGGCTGCATCACATCTCTGAGAATGGTGCTGACTGCCCATTAGCAGGTGACGTTGATGCAAGGTCATGTGACTAACCAGGGAGGCACCTGCCCTGGATGGACCCCGACTACATCTTCTCTGCTTTCTCTATAGAAGGGTCATCTGTGTTTGCACTTGAAGAAAAAAAAAGTCACTCTGGGAACCCAGAGAACCTTGGCAGGTCTGGGAGTACAAAAGGAGTCATCACAGCAGATTCTGCTCCTTCTACTCAGAAAACCCAGCCAGCCCATAATCAGCTGCAGGAAACCTAGAAGCTGAAACTGCCCCACAGCACTGTGAGGGGGACATCTCCGCGGAACAGCGTCACAGCCTTGTCCCTGGTGGGACTCCAGGCCCAGCCCCAGCCCCAGCCCCCTTCTCACCTCTCCGAAGACAGGCCGGACCAGCGTGGACAGGCACTGGGACCTTGGCTGCCTCTTGACAGGCTCTGCGGGCTGCAAAGGAAGTGGAGGCCCAGGGTGAGCAGGGCAGTGCAGGCGACAGGCAGGGCACTCCCATCCCTTCAGGCTCTAGCCTTGAAGGGATGGAGACTGGGAGCAGCCTGTCACGGCACATGCCCAGGGCTGGCCCCAAAACCATCAAGCCACCCAGATGGCCTGACTCAGGGCTTGCAACTCCCACCCACCCTCTCCTCACAAATTTGGCTCCTAACAGGCCCTCATCTTCCCAGCACATGCTGGGGCTTGGGGTCTCCACACCAGGCCCAGTGCCACAGTGGGCTTCAGACCACCCCTGCCTTTCCCAAGCTCCTTGTCCAAGCCCCAGACACTGGGTGGACAAAGCTGGGTCCCGCACCCAGCCCCAGGGGTGCACAGCAGGCAGAGGCCAGGCCGGGAACAGACCTTCTGTGAGCTGTGCAGGGCCGTCCCCTTGTGAAGCTTGCTGTGTGGACTCGGCCGGATGGTGGGGGGGAACGTCCAGATGGGGCCCTGCTCCCCGTCCTCCGCCTCGCCATCACTGAAGAGGATGAAGAGTTGACAGGGTCAGTGGGGGGAGGGCCAGGAGGCACAAGGGCCTCAGGGCACACCTCACGGCCAAGGGAAACCCGAGGTACTGGGCGGCCCTCTGCCAGGCCGAGTCCAACTGATGCCTCAGCAGGCCCTGTCCTGCAGCCTTAAGGGGGTCCCTGCCCAATACTATATCTGGTCACTCTCACCCCTAGAGCCCACGCCCCTGCTTCTGGAGTGGGGACCACCCACGTCACAACACCTAGGGTCACCATGAGGATAAACCAGGCCCCTACATGTCAGAGTCCTCGGAGCTGGACTCCTCGCCATGCCCCTCGGACTTCCAGCGCTTATAGCGGTCGATGAGCTCCGTGAGGAAGGAGGTCTTCTTGGTGTAGCGTGTGATGAACTTGTGCTTCAGGAGCTCCTTGGCTGTGGGCCGCTGTGTGGGGTCAGGGGAACATCGGTCACTGGGCCCAGCCAAGCTCTGCCTCAGGAAGGCAAATGTGAGGCAGCCTGGACTGGGGCGGGTCCTCACGGCTACAAGGCTAGGGGGCCTAGGCCTCCGGGCTGTGCTGCCCACCCCAAGCAAATGCCCTCCCTCCATATGCCCGTCCAGAAGGGGCCAGGCCAGAGGCGGGCCTTACGAATCGGGGGTCCTTGTTGAGGCAGGCCTCCACGAACTCCTTGAAGGGCTTGCTGTGCTGGCCCTCCAGTGTGGGAGGGCTGTTCTTGGGAATCAGGAACAGGACGCGCATGGGGTGGAGGTCAGAGTTTGGAGGCTCCCCCTTGGCCAGCTCGATGGCCGTGATCCCCAGGGACCAGATGTCGGCCTGGACAGAACACAAGGACTGTCGCTGCCCTGAGCACCCCAGTCAGGCGTGGTGCCCGCACCCGCCCGCGCACCCACTGCACCCACCTTGAAGTCATAGGCCGACTGCTTGATGACTTCAGGCGCCATCCAGAAGGGGGTGCCCACGAACGTGTTCCTCTTAATCTGTGTGTCTGTGAGCTGCCCTGCTACCCCAAAGTCCGCCAGCTTCACATCCCCCTGCTCCGAGAGTAGCACGTTGGCAGCTGCTTGACACAGGACAGGCAGACGTCATCCCAGGCTCCACGTGGCTCCACCCAGGGCCCCCTGAGAAGGGCCAGGGTATCATCCACCTGGCCTCCTAGGGCACAGCAGGGCTGTCCTCAGGACCTCAGCCCTCCTTGCCACTCTCAAACCCAGGGCCACCTAGGGCCACAGGGGCACTGCCAGAAGGAGCCTAAGGTCTCCACTCCGAGCTCCAGGGCTCTCCCTGCATTTGGCTTTTACAACAAATCCCAACGACAGGCGACTTCGCCCACTAGGGGCTACCACAGAGGTGACCCTGACCAAGGGTGTGGCCAACATGGGCCTGCCAGGAAGCCCCTTGCTCCACCAGACTTGTCCCCTACATGAGAGAGATGACTCGGTGCCGGTGGCAAGTCCCTCCCCACAGGCTGGCCCAACCTCATGTGTGCACTTAGCAGGGCCAGACCACACGCTGGGGCTACTCAAGCCTACACCTGCTATTGTGCTGTGAGCCACCGGGAACCAACAACTCTGGCTAAGCGTGGCTGTTCCTACACTCGGTCCATAGCTGGTTTCCTCAGCGTACAAGGAAACTGTTACAAACAGTATCTTCTGGAAATGGAGCAAGACAGAACTGCTCAGTTTCAGGGTGGCCACAGGGTTCTCTATACCCCAGACGCTGGGCACCACTAGCCACTTGCCCCTCACAGGCCCCAGCCTCTCTAAGGTCAGTGGGGCTCAGGACATTACAAGAGCCACATCCACCCCCAGCAGTGGGGCTCAGGACATTACAAGAGCCACATCCACCCCCAGCAGGACCTTTGATGTCTCGGTGGATCTTGCGTTCGGAGTGCAGATAATCCAGGCCCTTCAGAATTTCCCGCAGGATCGTGGCAATGTACGTCTCCTCCAGGGGACCTGGTTTAAGCTGGAGAGGAAGGTGGGACAGCAGGGCCTCAGCTCCTGTCCCAGGCCCAATGCCTGAGTTCTCCTGTCTCTCTGACAGGGGAGGGCTGTCCCTGCAGATAGCTGGGGGCTTCATGTTCCTTTACTTCTCAAACACAACTTTCAGATGGGAGTGGGGTGGTCTAAAGCATATAAACCAGCTTCACCTTACTGTCATGTAACAGAAAAACAGGCTCCCAACCATCTCCCAGCGTGCCTGCCCCCGCCCACTCCCACAGGCCAGGACCCCTTTCAGCACCAACTGGGCAGACGTGCGGATGGCAGTTCATTTTTGCTTTAGACGATTCGTAATTAACACCTAATGTGCCATGACACCAAACGAGAGGTGGCCCCTGGAGCCCATGAGTCTGAGGAGCAGGGGACTCGGACACTGCATGACCCCCCACTGCCATGGCCTATGCCTCACCAAGTCCAGTGCCGAGCCGCCGCCCAGGTACTCCATGATGATCCATAGCTTGGTGCTCTGGGACCGGAGACAAACCCATCAGCATTTGGCAGCGAGAGGAAGGGCTCCAGGGTGGGAGTCAGGCCGGAGTCAGCCAGGGCCCAGGCCCCACCGGTCCCATCCCTGCCAAGAACCCTAAACAGGAAGGGGCTCCCTCGGCCTTGCCCATCTCCCCGCCTGCCACACTGCTGCTACAGATGCTCAGAGGACGGACTGAGTACACAGAGCAGTGGCTGAGTCTACTTCACCAAGACCCCGTCAAAAGCCAGGCTGCTGAGCCAGTCCTACAGGGCTGGGAAGAGGGCACGGCTGGCAAGCACATGGCCCAACACACCCATCATCCTCCTGGGCAGGATGGCCACAGCGTTCCCTACACCCCAGACCCTGGCACCACCAGAAACCTGCTCCTCACAGGCCCTCACCACTGCCAGCAGGGGCGCCCCAGAGTGCTCCTGGCAGCGCCCTCACTGCATTACCACAGGCAGGCGAGTGGGTCCCAATGGCCACTCAGAGCCGAATGACCCTCGTGGACCCTGCTCGCACCCTGCCTGCCCAGGGCAATTTCCTGAAGGGCATGCACTGAACTGTCAAGGCCGCCTTGCACCCTCTGGCATGTCACTCAGTCCCTCTGACATGGAAGAGAGGGCCGGGCACAGCACCAGCAGGGCCGCCGCCGCCTCCCCCCAACAGGCACCTTTAGGTAGGAGCCAAAGTAGCGGGTGATGTAGGGGCTGTCGCACTGGCTGAGGACGGTGATCTCCTGCTGGATGTCCTCAATCTCATCCTCGGCCTCCTCCAAGTCGATGATCTTGATGGCCACCACCTCCTTGGTGTGGTTATCGATGCCCTTGTAGACCTCCCCAAACGAGCCCTTGCCAATGCGGTCAAGCTTGGTGAAGAGCTCTTCAGGGTCCACTCGAGAGTGCTGCGGGGCCGGTGGGGACAGAGGGCAGACAGTGCCAGTCACGAGAGGCTGGGACAGGCAGAGGCTGCCCTGCTGGGGAGGAAGGGACCTGTAGGGAAGGGGGAGTCCGAGCGAGTGCGCCTCAATTCTTCTCTGGTTTCTTCCTTTACCCCTTTTTGTTTAAAACCTAAACTTGGCTGGGTGCAGTGGCTCACGCCTGTAATCCCAACACTTTGGGAGGCCGAGGCAGGTGGATCACTTGAGGTCGGGAGTTCGAGACTAGCCTGGCCAACATGGTGAAACCCCATCTCTAATAAAAATACAAAAAAATTAGTTGGGCGTGGTGGCTCATGCCTGTAATCCCAGCTACTCAGGAGGCTGAGGCAGGAGAATTGCTTGAACCCAGGAGGCAGAGGTTGCAGTGGAGCCGAGACCGCACCATTGCACTCCAACCTGGGCAAGAAGAATCAAACTCCGTTTCCAAAAAATAAAAGCCTAAACCTAAACTCAACTTTCCATGCAAGGAAAAAAGTCCCCAGAAAGTATAAAGAGGCCAGACCAACTCAGTGAACCTGCTGGAAACAGGAACCTTAGGTGATGACAAGGCATGAAGGTTGCCTCATCTAACCTACCATGCAGCCCCATGAGAGATGTTAATAGGTTAATACCCCCTGGGGGTTAGGGGATTGGGAGCTCTTACTTAATTTGCTATAAATCTGAAACTATTAAAAAATAAACTCAACAGGCCAGGCTTGGTGGTGCACACCTGAGATCCCAGCACTCTGGGAGGCCAAGGCGGATGGATCACCTGAGGTTGGGAGTTCACGACCAGCCTGACCAATATGGTAAAACCCCATCTCTACTAAATACAAAAAAATTAGCCGGATGTGGTTGCGCATGCCTGTGATCCGAGCTACTTGGGAGTCCAAGACAGGAGAAGCGCTTGAACCAAGGAGGCGGAGGTTGTGGTGAGCCGAGATCAGGCCATTGCACTCCAGCCTGGGCAACAAGAGTGAAACTCTGTCTCAAAAAAAATTTAAAAATTTAAAAAAAAAACAAAAACTCATCAAAAACAAAAAACTCTCGGTATGTGTTAACCAAGCTCTCCTTCACTCCTAAAAGCCACATATTTAGAAAGGGCTTCCCTCACCCCTACGTAAGTCCTCCTGACAGCTACACCAGCGCCGGGTCAGAAACTGATGCTTTCTTGATGCAGAAAGCTGCCTCCCACAGTCCTCAGATTTAAAGAAGCAACGCCTGAAAGTTTCTGAGCCACCGGTGTGGAAGGTGCCTGGTCTGTGACCCAGGCCCAGAGTCCAGGGGAAGCCAGGAGAGGTGTGTCCTCAGGCCTCGATACTTTTTTTTACTTATTTGAGATGGTGTCTCAATCTGTCACCCAGGCTGGAGTGCAGTGGCACCATCTCAGCTCACTGCAACCTCTGCCTCCTGAGTTCAAGCAATTCTTCTGCCTCAGCCTCCCAAGTAGCTGGAATTACAGGCATGCACCACCACCCCCAGCTAATTTTTTGTATTTTTAGTGGAGATAAGGTTTCACCATCTTGGCCAGGCTGGTCTTGAACTCCTGACTTCAGGTGATCTGCCCAACTCAGCCTCCCAAAGTGCTGGGATTATAGGCGTGAGCCACCATGCACGGCCCCTCCCCCCACAACATCAAGGGTCTTGATGCCAATTTAGTGTGGCACAGCATAAAAAGGCAAAACGGGCTGGACGCAGTGGCTCACGCCTGTAATCCCAGCACTCTGGGAGGCCGAGGCGGGCGGATCACAAGGTCAGCAGATCAAGACCACCCTGGCTAACACGGTGAAACCCCATCTCTACTAAAAAATACAAAAAATTAGCCAGGTGTGGTGGCGGGCGCCCGTAGTCCCAGCTACTTGGGAGGCTGAGGCAGGAGAATGGCGTGAACCCGGGAGGTGAAGATCGTGCCACTATACTCCAGCCTGGGTGACAGAGCAAGACTCCATCTCAAAAAAAAAAGGCAAGACGACTCATTATGCCCCCAAAACACTGAGGCCAACTCATTCTGGTGCTGAAGACAGGACGGGTCCTTGGATGGGGGTGCCCTCCACGTTCCTGGGCCTGGGGAGACCGTGCCCTCCAAGAAGGATGGGGTACACCACATACAGCCCCCACGCTCACCCCCTGGACACATGTGTGCAGGGTCCATCCCAGGCCTAAGCCCAGCAGAGGAGTTGGTTGAAGCCAACTGGACATTGCACCAGCCCAAGGCGACATTTCCTCGTGAAACTGCCAATTAGCTGACCTCCCAGGGTTTGCAACCAGGAGGGTGGAAGGGGCGGCACACAGGCCCTCACCTTGAAACATGCTGCTACACATCCCTTTCTGAGCCCCAGACCCTGAGGTGACAGGAACTCTGGGGAAGGAAAGGCAGTTAGGGGAGGGCCAGAGGCCACCTAACCCTTCCCTGCAAGGTGCAGGTGGCCTCCATGCAGCAGCTAGAGCAGGCCAACTGCAGTGTACACACAGACCCTTGCTCAGCCCAAAGGTCTGGCCACTTGAGACAGTTGGTCCAGTCAAAAGTGACCTTTCTCATTCCCTCATCAGTACCAGCAGCCCGGTCCTAAAGCCAGTACCACTGGAGGAAACAGCAGGGGGTGCCTTGAGCCCACCTGCTACCAGGAGTCCCCAAAGCCAAGGTCAAGAAACTCGGCCAGATAGAGGGCTGAGTGCTGCTTGGGGTCCCTCCGGTCATGCTGGCCAAGGTGAGCTGTGTCTGCCCCCAGCCCCACCACTACTGCTGACCATGTGTTCTAAAGAGAAGCCAAGAAAAATTCAGAGCTGACAAGTCACAGATGCTCAGCGTCTCCAGGCTGGGGGTGGGTGGCACAGATGAAATCAGTACCAGCCCCCATCTGAAAGGAAAGTCAGCCCAGAACATGCAATCTTTTCTTTTTTTTAAGATGGGGGGTCTTGCTGTGTGCCCAGGCTGGTCTCCTCAGCCTCCTGAGTAGCTGGGACCACAGGTGCATGTCAAAGCATCAGCTCATCAGCCCATAGGCTGTCATGGGTAAGCAGTCAGTGTTAAAATATCGCCCTCCTGCCATGGAGAGCATCATCTCCGATTCCTCCTCTCTGTTTGCTCCATTGCTGGTGGAGAACCACCCATTCCTGGCCCAGTCCTGGATGCCAGGTGCAGGACAAGGTTAAGAAGCAGCTCCTCTTTTTTTTTTTTTTTTTTTTTTTTTTTTTGAGACGGAGTCGCTCTGTCGCCCAGGCTGGAGTGCAGTGGCCGGATCTCAGCTCACTGCAAGCTCCGCCTCCCGGGTTCCCGCCATTCTCCGGCCTCAGCCTCCCGAGTAGCTGGGACTACAGGCGCCCGCCACCTCGCCCGGCTAGTTTTTTGTATTTCTTAGTAGAGACGGGGTTTCACCGTGTTAGCCAGGATGGTCTCGATCTCCTGACCTCGTGATCCACCCGTCTCGGCCTCCCAAAGTGCTGGGATTACAGGCTTGAGCCACCACGCCCGGCCTCCTCTTTTTTTTTAAGCTAGAGTCTCGCTCTGTTGCCCAGGCTGGAGTGCAGTGGCGTGATCTCGGCTCACTGCAACCTCCGCCTCCCAGGTTCAAGCGATTCTTCCACCTCAGCCTCCTGAGTAGCTGGGCTTACAGGCACCCACAATCATGCCCGGCTAATTTTTTTTTTTTTGTAGAGACGGGTTTTCACCATGTTGGCCAGGCTGGTCTCGAACTCCTGACCTCCAGTGATCCGCAGAAGCAGGCCCTCTTCTGCCTGCTCCTCCTCCAGCAGGCCCAGCGCCACCTTGCCAAATCCTCCATTTGCTCAGTCCATCAGCGCTTACTCAAGGCCCTGGGACACCGCTCCACCAAGTCATTAGCCTGCAGGCCTGGCCTCGGCCTCAACCCAACCCTGCCCAGGCACCCGGAAAGACCCCAGGGGAGTCCTCCGGGGGACTCCAGGAGGTCTGGTTGGCGCCCTGAGCTTGGGTCCCCCTGTCTACTCCTGTCTAAGGTGGCCTGAGAGAGGGCCTGGAGAAGGCAGGGCCATGGCCTGGCAGCATTACCCAGCACCACCAGGCCTCTGACTCCCAGGGATCTCTTTCCCACTCTTCAGGCCTCTATGGATGATGCGTCCTTCTGCTTTGCTCTGTTCCCTGCTGAGGCCATGCTGCTCTCCACACAGGGCCTGGAGTTGAGTCTGCTCCATCACAGCAGCCCAAGAAGGGAAACCCCTGGGTGGGCACTCAGACCTCTACTGCTTCAGAGCAGGAGAGCCCAGTGGACCCCCAAGCCAGAGCCAGGGCTCACGAGTCCAAGCAGAAACTGTGTGACAGGAACCCTCTTGGCTGTGATCCTGGCCCTACAATGACATCGCAGGCCAAGCCAAGGCAAGCCATCCTCACCCCCACCTGGAGAAGAAAGGGTAAGTGGGCCTCTGGCCTGCAGGCTGCGGATCCTCTTTTGGATGTAGCAGCAGCTGTGGCCTGGACGATCACTCAGGCCACTCAAATGACTCTGGCGGTGGACACCTGCTCTCCACATCAGCCCTGGGGCTGCCAGGTCTGGGGCCTGCACTTGTCAATGTGTCTGCTGTCAGCGTTGCCCCACAAAACAAAGCGAACAACCCAGCACACACAGCTGAGACACCCCCAGCTGCCACCTGACAGGCAGCAGCTGAGTGACGATACAGTACCCTGGCACCCCACAGCCATTCGGGCCCTCCAGGGCCAGGCAGGAACTGGCCAGGTAGAGGGGAGAAGCCTAAGGCAGGAGCACAGGCTGTGGGGGGAATGCACCCCACTCTCCCACAAAAGGGCTGCCCACAGGTCCACAGACACCACAGCAACCATCTCAGGAGAAAACCACAGCCCCTCAGGTTTTCTGCCACTATATGAAGTCAAGTCTCTCATCATCCAGGCTGGGACGAAGGACCCCTAAAAGGACAAAAGGGGCTTCCTACCTTTGGAGTCCCTTCCCCAGTGCGCCCACTCCCTTCCCCAGTGCGCCTACTCCCTTCCCCAGTGCACCCACACTCCCTCCCCAGTGCGCCCACACTCCCTCCCCAGTGCGCCCACACTCCCTTCCCCAGTGCCCACACTCCCTTCCCCAGTGCCCACACTCCCTCCCCAGTGCGCCCACACTCCCTTCCCCAGTGCGCCCACACTCCCCCTTCCCCACTGCGCCCACACTCCCTTCCCCAGTGCGCCCAACTCCCTTCCCCAGTGCGCCCACACTCCTTCCCCAGTGCGCCCACACTCCCTTCCCCAGTGCCCACACTCCCTTCCCC
>NC_037680.1:118005076-118018602 GCF_003255815.1 Theropithecus gelada
CCCACCCTCCCTCCCCAGTGCCCACACTCCCTTCCCCAGTGCGTCTACTCCCTCCCCAGTGCGCCCACACTCCCTTCCCCAATGCGCCCACACTCCTTCCCCAGTGCGCCTACTCCCTTCCCCAGTGCCCACACTCCCTCCCCAGTGCCCACACTCCCTCCCCAGTGCGCCCACTCCCTTCCCCAGTGCGCCCACACTCCTATCCCCAATGCAACTACCCCCTTCCCCAGTGCGCCCACACTCCCTTCCCCAGTGCGCCCACTCCCTTCCCAGTGCGCCCACACTCCCTTCCCCAGTGCACCTACTCCCTTCCCCAGTGCCCACTCCCTCCCCAGTGCCCACACTCCCTTCCCCAGTGCCCACACTCCCTCCCCAGTGCGCCCACACTCCCTTCCCCAGTGCTCCCACACTCCCTTCCCCAGTGCCCACACTCCCTTCCCCAGTGCGCCCACACTCCCTTCCCTGGGTCTGATCACACCAAGAACCAACAGCACACAGTCACAGGGCACCTCAGAGCTCCAATTTCTCATCCCGTGACCCAAAGGAGCTATTTCTGCAGTTCTTAAAAATAAACTGGTGGCCGGGCGCGGTGGCTCACGCCTGTAATCCCAGCACTTTGGGAGGCCACGGCAAGCAGATCACCTGAGGTCAGGAGTTTGAGACCAGCTTGACCAACATGGTGAAACTCTGTCTCTACTAAAAATGCAAAATTAGCTGGGCGTGATGGCACACGCCTGTAATCCCAGCTACTCGGGAGGCCAAGACAGGAGAATCGCTTGTACCTGGGAGGCAGAGGTTGCAGTGAGCTGAGATTGCGCCATTGCACTCCAGCCTGGGCAACAAAAGTGAAATTCTGTCTCAAAAAAATAAAAAATAAAAATAAAATAAACTGGTGACAGATTTTTCTCCCAGCACCTTAGTCATGTAAGTTACCAGATACAGAAAGTCAAAAATCTGTTAGCTTAATTCAGCATCAGTCAGCAAGCCCCAGCCCCGTCTGTGACCGCACAGGTCCAGGCTGCCTGGCCCAACAGCTGCACGCGGTGTTCCGGGTCTCTAGGCTGGTCCAGTTTCCTCCAAAGCAGCCCTGACTCCAGTTCCTGCCCCTATGCGGACAGACGCCCTTCCTGTTCCACTGCACACCCAGCTCTCAGGAATTCAGCACAGAGGAGTGAACAAGGAGGGCCACACATTTTAGCGGCGATTCCAACACCTTAGGCAGAGCCAAGGCATCAAGGAGAGCAAAACCGAACGCTAAGACGTAAAAAAACCCAGCAGCCAGAGTCAAAACAATGGGGAGAGGTACACAGTGCAAGTCTCCAGGTCCCAGGCTGGCTGTCCCCACCCTCCTTCCCTGGCATGCCCTGTGGCAGCAGCAGCTGGTCCTCATTCCAGACTAAGGGCTCGCTGCAGTGGTTCCCTCCGAGGCTGTCCCACCAGACGCTTCAAGGTGGCTCCACAGTGGAACCGACTTCTTCAAAGAGGAATGATGAGCCTCCTGTTCGGGCAACCGCCCGTAGCAGGGGTTAAACGGTTCTGAACAGAGCAGCCTTTTCACCTTCCCCTGGGCCAAAGCACACACGCGTTCTCTGCTTTCGCTGCACACCGGCCGCTCAGATCGGCTTCTCCACGTTCCCAGCCCCTCAGCGCCCATCAGGGGCTCCTCTACGGCCCCCGCCCAGCCCAACACGGCCAGAACGGCCGGAACGACCCGTGGCCCGGGCTCAGGCCGCAGTGTGGCCCCTGACCTTCCACTGCCTTCAGATGCCGACACGAGGTTCCCGCCCCGCGCTGGGGGCAGCGTCCTGTCCCGGAGCCGGTGTCTCTTCACGCACCTCCACCGCCCTCGCACAGGCGGAGCCACCCGGGGCTCGGAGTCAAGAGGTCTGCGAGCTCCTACCACGCAAAACGCCACAAGCACACGGCAGAGCCCGGGGGCCGCCCTGCGCCCACCTCAGGACGGCTCCCCCGGTCGCACGACGCGCGCTCCTTCCCTCACCCCACCGCCCGCTCCGGCGAGGCGCCCCTCGGAGCCCCCGGGAAGCTCTGGCGCCCCTCGCCGAGAGGCCGCTAGTCTTCCTGAACTGCACCCTCCTCACCTGGTTGGCAAATCCCCGGAGATGAGCCATGGCCGGGCTGCCTCAGACCCTCCGCCGACAGCCCCGAGAGGCGTCTGGATCCCGCAGAGAGGCGTGGAGCCGGCTCGCTCGCCCCTGCGGCGTCAGTCCACTGCGAGGGACAGCAGGAGCGGTCGGCGCCCAGTTCAGTCATCTGAGACCGAGCTCCGGGGCGGCGGGCTGGAGGGGGCCCCAGAAGACCCCCAGGCCATCGGGGCCCCGCCACGCCCGGGCCTACAGCCCAGGCTCCCGGGGACTCGCCGCCCCTCCCGTCCCCGCCCCCACCTCTTCCGAGGGAGCTTCCTCCCGGTGCCCCCGCCCCGGAGTCCCCGCCACCGAGCCCCGCCCCGGGCCCCTCCCTCCGCCCCCTCCCCAATCGCCGCTAGCGCGCGCCCGGCAGCGCGCCCACCTCCGCGGGGCTCCATCCCGGCCTCCCCCGGCCCGCTCTGCAGCGCCCGCGAAGGCTCCCACCCGCAGCCTCTGTTCGCCCGGGGACCCCGGGCCTCCCAGCCCGCGAAGCAACGGCGGTGGCGGCAGCGACAGGAGAAAGCCCGGAGGAGGCGACGGCGAGGGCGGTACTCGGCGTCGCGGCCCGCGCACGGCTCTCTGGGACCCCGAGTCCCACCGCCCATTCCGGGCCCGGAAGCCTGCTGGCGTTGGACTACAAGTCCCGGCAGGCCGCGAGAGAAGGGCGGGGCTCACATGCGCGCCGCGAGGCTCTCTGGGACCCCGAGTCCCACCGCCCATTCCGTGCCCGGAAGTCTGCTGGCGTTGCACTACAAGTCCCGGCAGGCCGCGAGAGAGGGGCGGGGCTCACATGCGGGCCGCGAGGCTCTCTGGGACCCCGAGTTCGGCTCCCGAAAGGCTTGGACTGCGTCTCCCAGCAGGCCGCGCGGCGGGGCGGGCGGGGCACGTGGTCGTTGTCGCGTCGCGCCTTCCGTGCCTCGCCCTCGCTGGCCTTCTGCGTCTGCTGGCGCCTGCAGGGCGTCGTCTCCAACGTGACGGCGGCCGCGCGGCGTTTCCCTTGGGCTCTGCCCTGCGCAGCCCTGGTCCGAGCTGGCCAGTAAGGCCCCGCGCCCTCCCCGCCTCGCCCCGAGGATCCACCGCGGCCCCCCAGGCTGCTGGCCTTGTCCTCACGGCTCGGAGATAAGCTGGCGCTGGTCACACCGCGAAACCCCTGTTCGCACCGAGACCCCGCTCGGGATCATGCGCACAGGCCAGGGCGCAGCAAGCCTTGGAGAAGCTACCTGCACAGCCCATTCCTTGCGCGAGCTTCGCATCTTCTGCCTCAGTTTCCTTACCTGTAAAGGGGTGATCATAGGACATCCTTGGTCACACCTTTGTGGGACCCACCTGGGCTAGAGCGCGGTACCCGCCCAGGACAGTGACTGCTGCTGGAAACCGTTGTGGCACTGGGGTCACCTCCCCAAGGTCAGGGAGGGACTTGCAGAGCCCAAGGCTACCTGGTGCGCCCCCCTGCCCCGTGGGCCGCCAGGTCATAGTGCCCCCTGTGTGCATTCCCCTGGTGCACCGCAGGGATCCCCACCTGTCCGGTGAGGAAGATTTGTCTGTCCTCCACTCTGTGTCCACCCTTACAGGCCCTCAGTTTCCATGATGGCTCAGCACAGATGACTATCCTGACCACCTCACACCCCGCCTTCCTCAAGAGGGTTCTGGCGTTTCTCTTTGCTCCCTGGTGCGTGTTTTCTCACGGTGCGTTGCCAAGTCCTTTAAGAAGCCATGTTTCCCTGTCATGCATCCAGGACAGCCCCTTGAACCCCTGGGTCCCCATCTCATCACCCCTGCTTGTTTACATACTGACTTGGTTTTGTTTGTGCTTTGACTCCCCAGGAGGAAGTCGGCTTCCTGCAAGCAGAGCTGTGCCCAGGACCATGCCAGCCCATGACAGGCATTCAGTAAGTTTGTTGAATGAATGTGTAATATATGAAGGTAATATATGTATTGAATGTGTGTAAATAAATGCCTGCTGCATCTCTGGCCTTCATGTGGTAATTGCTGCACTTTTCAGAAGTGTCTAGAAGAGGCTGGGAGCAGTGGCTCACACCTGTAATCCCAGCACTTTGGGAGGCTGAGGCAGACAGATCACTTGAGGTTAGGAGTTCGAGACCAGCCTAGCCAATATGGTGAAACTTCATCTCTACTAAAAATAAAAAAATTAGCCGGGCATGGTAGTGCGTGCCTGCAGTCCCAGCTACATGGGAGGCTGAGGCAGGAGAATCGCTTGAACCTGGGAGTTGGAGGTTGCTGTGAGCCAAGGTCGTGCCACTGCACTCCAACCTGGGAAACAGAGCAAGGCTCCATCTCAAAAAAAAAAAAAAAAAAAGTGCCTAGAAGAGTTTTTCAACTTTTATCTGTTTGTGGCCAATTGTTACAATTGTTAATACTTTGCTCCTGGCTGCTGTCTTGCTAAGCTGCCATCTGGACTTGAACATCACCATGTCTTTTCCTGCATTGACCTTCCAGGCCCTTCTTCCTGTTTCTCATATTTTCCATTTCTTTTTTGTTGTTGTATACTTCTGTTATTCTTCGGGATTTTTGTTTGTGTGTTTGTTTGGAGACGGAGTCTCGCTCTGTCACCCAGGCTGGAGTGCAGTGGCGTGATCTCAGCTCGCTGTAACCTCCGCCTCCCAGGTTCAAGTGATTCTCCTGCCTTAGCCTCCTGAGTAGCTGGGATTACAGGCTCCCACCACCCCCGGCTAATTTTTGTATTTTCAGTAGAGATGGGGTTTCACCATGTTGGTCATGTTGGTCAGGCTAGTCTCAAACTCCTGACCTCGTGATCCGCCCGCTTCGGCATCCCAAAGTTCTGGGATTACAGGCATGAGCCACCGTGCTTGGCCTTATTGTTTGGTTGTATCTTTCAACTTTCATATAAAAATTTTCTTTTCGGTGATTCTTTTTTTTTTTTTTTTTTTTTTTTTTTAGATAAGGTCTTACTCTGCCACCCAGGCTGGAGTGCAGTGGGGCAATTTTGGTTTACTGCAGCCTGGACCTCCCAGGCTCAAGCAGTCCTCCCACCTCGGCTCCCCATGTAGCTGGGTCCGCAGGCATGTCACCACACCCAGCTAATTTTGTAGAGACAGGTTCTCACCATGCTGCCTAGGCTGTTCTCAAATTCCTGAGCTCAAGTAATCCTCCCACCCCAGGCTTCCAAAGTGCTTCTGAAGTACAGGTGTGAGCCACCGAGCCTTGTCTCTATTTTTCACCTCCAAGAAATTTTAGTTTTTTCTCTGGGCACTCACTTTCTTCCTTGGGAATATGGAGCTAATAGTGATGTTCTTGTAGACTGTGAGAATAACACCGTATGTAGCAGGCCTAGCCCTTGGCAGGCGCTCAGAGAGTCACTGTGTTGATCATTGACAAGGCTGACCTTGGGTGGGAGGAAGGAACACTCACCGTGGAGCCCCCTAGGCAGCTCACCCTCAGGTCCAGTCACTTGGTGACTGCAACAGCCCTCCGAGGCAGGCAAGGGATAACTGAGAGGTAAAGGGACATGCCCAAGGCCACAATCAAAATATGGCCAAGACAGGATTGAAGCCAGGTCTCCTGAGTCCTGTTTGTATGCTGCAGGGGATTCAGGTAGGAGTGGAGAGAAGCCGGAGTTGGACTTTGTGTCAGCCTGGGTCAGGTGTGAGTTGGCCAATCCTCCTCCTGGTTTGACAGACAAGGAAATGAAACCCAGA
Organism: Theropithecus gelada; assembly: GCF_003255815.1. NCBI lineage: Eukaryota > Metazoa > Chordata > Mammalia > Primates > Cercopithecidae > Theropithecus > Theropithecus gelada. The sequence continues at coordinate 118,010,898 of NC_037680.1, forward strand.
AAGGGGACAGCATAGCAGCATCTGGATTAGACCTGGGTTCCCCTTCTGATTAAGATAAGAGATTGGGCGCTTGAGCTTGTTCTTTCCCTGCCAGACCTGATAACTTGTCAAAAGGGGCTCAGGAAGGGAGGCTAAGCGCTGAAACTGTTCAGAGAAAGGAGTGGGCTCCCAGCAGATGAACGCCACAGATGTCCAAAGGTAAAGCTTGGTGACAGTGAAATGGGGGGAAGAGGCCTTCGCTTGAGCCCCCTTCATTGCACACAGAGCCTGGAAAGGTGAGGGGCTGGAGCTTCATTGCACACGGAGCCTGGAACGGTGAGGGGCTGGAGCTTCATTGCACACAGAGCCTGGAAAGGTGAGGGGCTGGAGCTGGGGGAGAGGAGGACGACAGCAGAGACCCCATGGAGACAGGTATGTGCATGAGTCAGCAGCTTCCCACTCCTCATCCCTCTATCCCCCCAAACACACACAAATCACACAGCAGCAGGGTTTCCCAGCGTAAATAATGTGGGGATATTCCAGAAATATTCCAGAAAAAGACACCCCTGTAGGGTGGGCTTTAGGCTGGCCTGACAATGGGCTTCCTACCCAGTCTTTCTACGGCAAAGCCCAGCACTTGACAAGTCCTGCTTTTGAATGCAGACTCCTTGTGAGCTTCCTATCTCCTCAGTCTTAGTCTCTTTAAGACTGCTAAGGATATTGTGTATTGGGAAGACTTTCAACATGAACAATAAAGACCAACGTAAATTAGAAAAATGACCTGAGAAGAAATAGAAACACAGAGAAATGAAGAGCATTCTGGAACCTTGTTAGAACATTCCTAGAACAATAACAGAATGCTTCAAGAAATAGCCCAAGAAAAGGTTATCAGGAGATAAAATTACAATAGATTAAAATTACTGCAGGCTCTTCGATTCTTACTTTTGGAGAAGTCAGCCTAAGAAATCTACCCAGGGCCGGGCGCGGTGGCTCAAGCCTGTAATCCCAGCACTTTGGGAGACCGAGACGGGCGGATCACGAGGTCAGGAGATCGAGACCATGCTGGCTAACACGGTGAAACCCCGTCTCTACTAAAAAATACAAAAAATTAGCCGGGCGAGGTGGCGGGCGCCTGTGGTCCCAGCTACTCGGGAGGCTGAGGCGGAAGAATGGCGTGAACCCAGGAGGCGGAGCTTGCAGTGAGCTGAGATCCGGCCACTGCACTCCAGTCTGGGCGACAGAGCGAGACTCCGTCTCAAAAAATAAATAAATAAATAAAAAATAAAAAATACAAAAAACAACTAGCCGGGCGAGGTGGTGGGCGCCTGTAGTCCCAGCTACTCGGGAGGCTGAGGCAGGAGAATGGCGTAAACCCAGGAGGCGGAGCTTGCAGTGAGCTGAGATCCGGCCACTGCACCCCAGCCTGGGCGACAGAGTGAGACTCCCTCTGAAAAAAAAAAAAAAAAAAAAGAAATCTACCCAGAAACCCATGTGGAAGACACGCAAAGGTAGATGCACAGCCAGCCCTGAGCTGTGTGGCCACCCCAGTGTCAGACACGTGAATGGAAATGGAATTCCAGCCTAGGTGAGCCTTCAGATAGCTCCACTCCCAGGTTCTCTCACCATGACTCTATGAGGAGCCACTCAGCTGGACTCAATGAACCCACAGAACCAAAGACAATGATAACATGTTTTAAGAAAAGTAAAGTTTAGGCTGGGTACAGTGGCTTACACCTGTAATCCCAGCACTTTGGGAGGCTCAGGCTGGTGGATCACTTGAGGTCAAGACCAACCTGGCCAACATGGTGAAACCCCGTCTCTACTAAAAATAGAAAAATTAGCTGGGTGCGGTGGCAGACACCTGTAGTCCCAGCTACTCGGGAGGCTGAGGCAGGAGAATGGCGTGAACCCAGGAGGCAGAGCTTGCAGCGAGCCGAGATCGTGCCACTGCACTCCAGCCTGGGCGACAGAGCAACACTCTGCCTCAAAAAAAAAAAAGAATTCCTTCAAGGGATGAAGAATCAGAGGGCATCACTTCTCATCAGCAACATGGATGCTAGAAGACAGTGGAGAAATACGTTCAAAATTTTGAGGTGAAACAGTTGTCAACACAGAATTGGTTACCAAGTATAAGAATGTAATAAAGACATTTTCAGATTTGCAGTACTTGGGAAAGCAAAACTCCAAAACTCAGCAGCTAGAAAAAATACTTTGTTTTGCTCAAGAATCTGCAATTTGGGCAGGTCTTAATGGGGCACATCTTTTCTGCTTCACCTGGCGCCAGCTAGGGCAGCCTGACTGGGGCTGGAGGATCCAAGTTGAAGAAAACTGGCTTATGTGGCCACCTGGCCTGTACTGGTTGAAGGCTGGAGCTCATCCAGGGCTGTGAGCCAGGGGCCTCCTTTCTTCTCACTGGCTTCTTGAGCTTTCTCAGCATGATAGGCAGGAGAGGGGATGAGGAGGTTGCATTAGTCTGCTCAGGCTGCTATAACAAAATACCAGCCTGTGACTTAAATAAAATAAATAGATATTTATTTCTGACAGTTTTGGAGGCTAGGAAGTCTGAGATTAAGATACTGGCTGATTCAGTTCCTGGTGAGGCCCTCTTCCTGGCTTGCAAATGGCTGCCTTCTCACTGTGTCCTCACATGGCAGACAGAGGCTCTCTGGTGTCTCTTTTCCTGAGGGCACCGATCCTATTGGATCAGGGATCCACCCTTACAAACTCATTTAACTTTCATTAACTCCTTGTAAGGTTTATCTCCAAATACATTGAAGGTTAGGGCTTTAGCATATGAACTTTGGAGCATGAGAGAGACAAATGAGTCTGCAGCAGGAGATTCCAAAGGCTAGCATTCTGGAAGGAAAAGGTGAAAGTGCATGGCTTCATAATGACGTGACAGTTGGTTAGCATCACGTCTACCATCGTCACAGCCCACCCGGATTTAAGGGGGGAAAGCGTCTAACTCACATTGTCAGGCCAGCAGAGAGGAGGGAGGTAATGTTGAGACCATCTTTGGAAAACACAAAGAAGAGGGAATTATAGCTGTCACAGTGGGCTCAGCAGCAATGTCTTAGGCTTGATAATGTAATTCCCATATGTTGATTTTTTAACCTTTATAATTATTCTGGCCGGGCGCGGTGGCTCAAGCCTGTAATCCCAGCACTTTGGGAGGCCGAGACGGGCGGATCACGAGGTCAGGAGATCGAGACCATCCTGGTTAATATGGTGAAACCCCGTCTCTACTAAAAAGTACAAAAAAACTAGCCGGGCAAGGTGGCGGGCGCCTGTAGTCCCAGCTACTTGGGAGGCTGAGGCAGGAGAATGGCGTGAACCCGGGAGGTAGAGCTTGTAGTGAGCTGAGATCTGGCCACTGCACTCCAGCCTGGGCGATAGAGCGAAACTCCATCTCAAAAAATAAATAAATAAATATAATTATTCTATATAGAATGTGAAGATTTTCCATTTTAACCATGTAGAAGTAAAGAAGAAGATAGAAAAATGGCATCTAGGCTGGGCGTGGTGGCTCACGCCTGTAATCCCAGCACTTTGGGAGGCTGAGGCGGGCAGATCACGAGGTCAGGAGATGGAGACCATCCTGGCTAACACGGTGAAACCCCATCTCTACGGAAAATACAAAAAATTAGCCAGGCGTCGTAGTGCGCGCCTGTAGTCCCAGCTACTCGGGAAGCTGAGGCAGGAGAATGGCGTGAACCCGGGAGGTGGAGTTTGCAGTGAGCCGAGATCGCGCCACTGCACTCCAGCCTGGGCAACAGAGCGAGACTCCATCTCAAAAAAAAAAGAAAAGAAAAGAAAAGAAAAGAAAAATAGCATCTAGAAGTAGGAGAAGAAAAAGGGAAGCTGCACTGAAGTCTTAGTTCAGAAAATGTCAGAATCACTTTTAAACCACTTTTAAAATCAGTTTTAAACCACCGAGTGCAAAGACAGCAATATGGACTGCTGCCTGGTCACAAAAGCAAAGGTTTTTATGGTGTGAGAGAAGAGAGCATAGGACACTTGTTAAAACTCCAAGTCTACAGTACGTTTACATACGTACTGTGTAATAAAAGCGAGTACAGCAGGGCAAGGTGGCTCATGCCTGTAATTCCACCACTGGGAGGCTGAGGCGGGTGGATCATTTGAGGTCAGGAGTTTGAAACCAGCCTGACCAACATAGTGAAACCCCGTCTCTACTAAAAATACAAAAAATTAGCTGGGTATGGTGGCGCACGTCTGTAATCTGAGCTACCCAGGAGGCTGAGGCACAAGAATCACTTGAACTCGGGAGGTGGAGGTTGCAGTAAGCCAAGACTGTGCCACTGCACTCCAGCCCGGGTGAAAGAGCAAGACTCTTGTCTCAAAAAAAAAAAAAAAATACAACTTATAAACCATTACTTTCTTCTGCACCAGCCATGTTTTGTGATTTTTCATTGTATTTGAAAATGTACCGAGACTTTCCAGAAACGAAGACACAGAACCTCACATTGACAGGGTCGTCCATGTACCAGCGGCATAAATAAAAACAAATCCACATCCAAACTCAACATAGTGTAACTATACAATATCACGGCTAAAGAGAATATTATTTAACCAGAGAGGAAAACAGACTGTGAAAGAACAGTAATCAAACTGATGGCAGACATTTCATCAGGAGCTATAGGAGCAAGAAAACGGTGCAGTAATATCTGGGGCGGATGCCTTAAGCTCAAGAGTTTGGGATAAGCCTGGGCAGCATGGCAAAACCCCATCTCTACGAAAAACACAAAAATTAGCCAGGCATGGTGGTGCATGGCTATAGTCCCAGCCACCCGGGAGGCTGAGGAGGGAGAATCATCTGAGCCTGGGAGGTCAAAAGGCTGCAGTGAGTGGAGATTGTGCCACTGCACTCCAGCCTGGGCAACAGAGTGAGATCCTGTCAAAAAAAGAAAAAAAAAAGTCCATTTACAATAGCACCGAAAAGAACAAAACGCTTCTTAGGGATACATGTAACAAAGACTTGTGGGCCGGGCACGGGGGCTCACGCCTATAATCCCAGCACTTTGGGAGGCTGAGATGGGCGGAACATGAGGTCAGGAGATCGAGACCATCCTGGCTAACACAGTGAAACCCTGTCTGTACTAAAAATACAAAAACAAAATTAGCCGGGCGTGGTGGTGGGCACCTGTAGTCCCAGCTACTCGGGAGGCTGAGGCGGGAGAATGGCATGAACCCAGGAGGTGGAGCTTGCAGTGAGCTGAGATCGCACCTGGGCAACAGACCGAGACTCCGTCTCACAAAAAAAAAAATTTGTGAAACTTGTAAAATGAAAACTACAAAATGGCCAGGAACAGTGGCTCACACCTGTAATCCCAGCACTTTGGGAAGTAGAGGTGGGCAGATCACCTGAGGTCAGGAGTTCAAGACCAGCCTGACCAATATGGTGAAACCCTGTCTCTACTAAAAATACAAAAATTAGCCGGGCGTGGTGGCGTGTGCCTGTAGTCCCAGCTACTCCGGAGGCTGAGACAGGAGAATTGCTTGAACCGAGGAGGTGGAGGTTGCAGTGAGCCGAGATTGTGCCATTGCACTCCAGCCTGGGTGACAGACCGAGACTGCATCTCGGGAAAAGAAACAATTAGCCGGGCCTAGTGGTGGATGCCTGTAGTCCCAGCTACTCTGGAGGCTGAAGTGGGGGAATTTTTTGAACCTGGGAGGTGGAGGTTGCAGTGAGCTGAGATCCGGCCACTGCACTCCAGCCTGGGTGACAGAGTGAGACTCCATCTCAAAAAACAAAAAAAGACAGATATGTAGATTAATGAAGTCAAATTCATTACCAGAAATGGACTTATGATCAGTTGATTTTTTAAAAGTATGCCAAGACAATTCAGTTGGGAAATAATCATTTTATTTTAATTTTTTTGTTTTAGCCCTGTTCTAACCAGTGAACAAAGGGGAGGAGTAATTTTTTCAACAAATGGTGCTGGGATCTTGCAGGTACCTGAACATATGCAAGCTCCTGGAGGGCAGCATGCCCAGGGAGGGCAGGTAAGCTCTGTCCCCACACCCCCACAACAAACACACACACACATATACATACCCCACACACACATACCCAACACACACACACACCCAACACATGCACACATACCCAACGCACACACTGAACACACACATACACACACCCAACATACATAACACACACACACACACCCAACACACACCTACACAACCGCCAGTACACACACTCAACACACCCAACACACACACATACCCAACACACATCCCAGCACATACACAGCATACACACATACCCAACACAACACACCCCAACACACACACACCCAACACATAACACACTTCCAACACACACATACACATACCCAACACACAACATACACATATACACCCCCAATACACACAACACAACACACGCCCAACGCACACAACACACACATATACACACCCAATACACACCAAACACACACACACGCCTAACACACACATATACACAACACACCTCCCAATACATACAAAACGTACACACACCCAACACCCAACACACACCAACACAACACACATACCCAACACACACACATGCCCAACACACACCCAACATACACACAACACACACACCCACACACACCAACACATACAACACACAGACACCTCCACACACCCAACACACACACATACCCAACACACACACACTAATACAACACCCCACACACCCCAGCACACATACATGACACACAAACACACATCCAACACACACATACACACACAAAACTGGATATCCACATGCAAAAGAATGAAGTTAGACCCAATCGACTAAAAACGGATCATGAATTTGAATGTAAAAGCTAAAACTATAAAATAGCTTATTAGATATGACACCAAACGCACAAGAGACAAAATTTTTTTTTTTTTTTTTTTTTTTTGAGACAGTGTCTCCCTTCTGTCGCCCAGGCTGGAGTGCAGTGGCGCGATCTCCACTCACTGCAAGCTCCGCCTCCCGGGTTCACACCATTCTCCTGCCTTAGCCTCCCAAGTAGCTGGGACTACAGGTGCCCACCACCGTGCCCAGCTAATTTTTGTATTTTTTTGTAGAGACGGGGTTTCACCGTGTTAGCCAGGATGGTCTTGATCTCCTGACCTCGTGATCCGCCCGTCTCGGCCTCCCAAAGTGCTGGGATTACAGGCGTGAGCCACTGCGCCCAGCCCAAGACAAAATTTAAAAATAGATTAATTCGAATTCACCAAATTGAAAACTTGTATGCTTCAAAGGATACCATCAAGAAAGTGAAAAGGGAGGCTACCCAATGGGAGAAAGTATCTGCAAATCATCTGTCTGATAAGAGACGTGTATCCAAGATAGATATTTTAACAAGTTCTTACCATGCAATAATACAAATACAAATAATCCAGTTTAAAAATGGGCAGGGGTTGGCCGGGCGCGGTGGCTCAAGCCTGTAATCCCAGCACTTTGGGAGGCCGAGGCGGGTGGATCACGAGGTCAGGAGATCGAGACCATCCTGGCTAACATGGTGAAACCCCGTCTCTACTAAAAATACAAAAAACTAGCCGGGCGTGGTGGCGGGCGCCTGTAGTCCCAGCTACTCGGAGGCTGAGGCAGGAGAATGGCGTGAACCTGGGAGGCGGAGCTTGCAGTGAGCCGAGATCGCGCCACTGCACTCCAGCCTGGGTGACACAGCGCGAGACTCCGTCTCAAAAAAAAAAAAAAAAAAAA
>NC_037680.1:118018690-118077174 GCF_003255815.1 Theropithecus gelada
GAACCCCTCTCAAAAAAAAAAAAAAAAAAAAAAAAAAAAAAAAAATGGGCAGGGCCAGGCATGGTGGCTCATGCCTCTAATCCCAGCACTTTGGGAAGCTGAGCTGGGAGGATAGCTTGAGCCCAGGAGTGTGAGACCAGCCTGGGCAACAGAGCAAGATCTCGTCTCTACAAATAATTAAGAAAATGAGCCAGGCGTGGTCGTACATGCCTGTGGTCCCAGTTAGGAGGCTGAGGTGAGAGGATCACTTGAGCTTGGGAGGTAGAGGCAGCAGTGAGCCATGAGCTTGCTCTACTCCAGCCTGGGGAGTAGAGCAAGACCCTGTCTCAAAAAAAAAAAAAAAAATTGCAGGGATATATTAATATTTGTTACAACATTGTTGTTTATCTGAAATTAAAATTCCACTGTGTGTTCTGTATTTTATCTAGCACCCTAAAGGAACAATTATCCCTCAACTGAAAACTACTCTGTTCCTGCATAACAAATCTTAGACCAAGACCTGAAAAGATTCAGCCATTTCCAAGTAACTGAATTGCATCCAGGAACAAAGCTCAGGAATAGTTATAGGAATACAAAAATATGCAGCACCCAACCAAGTAAATTACGTGACAATGATAATCTCATGGGAAGTTGCCAGGCATGCAAACAGCAGGAAAATACTAGCCTTGGCCGGGCACAGTGGCTCACGCCTGTAACCCCTGCACTTTGGGAGGCCAAGCAGGAGGATCACAAAGTCAAGAGATCAAGACCATCCTGGCCAAAATGGTGAAACTTTGTCTCTACTAAAAATACAAAAATTAGCTGGGCATGGTGGCGCGCACCTGTAGTCCCAGCTACTCAGGGGGCTGAGGCAGGAGAATCTCTTGAACCCGGTAGGTGGAGGTTGCAGTGAGCCGAGTTCGTGCCACTGCACTCCAGCCTGGCAACACAGCGAGACTCCATCTCAAAATATATATATATTAGCCTTGAGGAGAAAAATCAACCAATCAAAAACAACTCGTAGGTAACACATGTTAGACTTAACAGACAAATATATTAAAAATTATAACTGTATTTTATGTATGAGAAAAGTTAAGTAAAAACATGGACCTTATAAAAATGCCTGAAAGTAATTTTCCAGACTTGAAACTATAATGTGTGATATGAAAGCTACACAGGACGGGATTCGCAGCAGACAATATGCTGCAGAGGAAGAGCCTGGTGAGCGTGGCTCTCGCCTGTGATCCCAGCACTCTGGGAGGCCAAGGCGGGAGGAGAATTTGAGGCCAGGAGTTTGAGACCAACCTGGGCAACATAATGAGACCCCATCTCAATAAAAAAAAATTTGTAAAAGTTTAGATAATTTGAAAACATAGTGATAGAAATATGCAAAATGAAACAGAATAATTACTTTTTTATTTCTATTTTTTGAGACAGAGTTTCGCTCTGTCACCTAGTCTAGAGTGCAATGGCATGATCTCAGCTCACCGCAACCTCCACCTCCCAGGTTCAAGTGAGTCTGTTGCCTCAGCCTCCTGAGTAGCTAGAATTACAGGTGTGTGCCACCACACCCGGTTAATTTTGGTATTTTTAATAGAGATGGGGTTTCACCATGTTGGTCAGGCTGGTCTTGAACTCCTGACTTCGTGATCTGCCCGCCCCAACCTCCCAAAGTGTTGGGATTACAGGCGTGAGCCACCGCGCCTGGCAGAAAGAAGAATTTCTATAAACAAAGAGTGCCATTGAGCCATGGGACAAACTAGGACGTGTTCACATGGAGTGAGTGAAAAACCGAAGGTAGCTGCACTTAGGACATAAACCCTCCCTGGCAAAACGCGGCACATCTGAGCCACCAGCAGCCCTTCCTGGCCTCAGGCAGAAGGGAGGCTTCAGCCACAGCTGCCTGGACTCTGAGTTTAACTCACGGAGGTTAGTTGCTCCAGGTTCCTCAGTAGAACGTAGCTAAAATCCAAATCCCCAGACTGCTGCCTTCTATTCCCACATACTCACTTCTCCCCAGGAAGAGGGATGTGTGTGGTAGCATCAGGCACACAACCCTGTGTGGCCTTGGCAAGTTACTTAACCTTTTTGAATTAACATTTCTTTATTTCTAAATAGGAGTGATAAACCCTTGTGGGGGCTGTCTATTTGGAGTATGTGGGAGTAAAATAATTCAATGAAAAAATGAAGAAAACTTGCCGAAGAAGGGCCCTGCAGGGCATGGTGGCCCACACCTGTAACCCTGGCTACTGGGGGGGCTGATGTGGGAGGACTGCTTGAGGCCAGGAGTTAAAGACCAGCCCTGGGCAACATAGCCAGACCCAGTCTCTACAAAAAATTAGCCAGGCATGGTGGTATGCCTGTAACCCCAGCTACTTAGGTGGCTGAGGTGGGAGGATTTTTTAGCCCACAAAAAAAATTAAAAAAAAAAAAAAGACTGGGTATGGTGGCTCATGCCTATGATCTCAACACTTGGAGAGGTCAAGGTAAGAGGAGTGTTTGAGCCCAGGAGTTTGAGACCAACCTGGGCAACATAAGGAGACCTTGCCTTTACACAAAATTTAAAAATTAACTGGGCATGGTGGCAGCTGCCTGTGGTCCCAGTTACTTAGAAGCCTGAGGCGGAGGGATCACTTGAGCCCAGGAGGCCGAGGATGCAGTGAGCTGTGATTGCGCCACCGCACTCCAGCCTGGGCGACAGCGTGAGGCTCCGTCACAAAAAATAAAAAAAAAAAGAGAGAAGATACTTGGTGAAAACTGAGTTGCCCTCGCATACTTCCTGTCTCCAGCTCTCCTCTCTGAGGGGCTGGGGGCCTTTGTGGAGCGTCTGTGCGTGGAGAGGCAGGCACACCTACGTGTGTATTATTCTATTTTTATACACATGGTGGCCGGCAGTGCCCTTCCCTCTGCACCACAACATAGACAGACCTAGCTTCCCACAACAGAACGGTAGACGTCTGCATAGGACTCTATTCTAAACAAATTAGCGCTGAGCCGTAATGGAGCGTGTCCCTGTAGGTGAATATTTAGGGCCCTCCTGACCTTTGCTGTTACCATGAACCCTGAAGTGGCCCCCCTGTGAGATCACATAGGAACGATTCCTAGGAGGAGAGTTGCTGAGTCAACAGGTACAAGTGTTGAAAATGCTGACACAGGAGACTGCCCTCCATGGTGCTGCACCCTTCTGACCCTTCTCCCCACCCCTGGGCAAACAGCTCAGATTCACTCACAGGCTCTAAATGCTTCTGCCTTTCAACTTATTTTGTCCACCCCACACCCTAGGAGAAGGGTTTATGACTGTCCCCATTACAGCTGAGGGAGGCTAGCGGCAGCTCAAGGCCACGTTTGTGAAGGTGAGGGGCTGGGGTTGGAACCCAGGAAGGCTCGCTGCGGTGTCCACACCGCCGCCTCCTGCTGCCTTTCCATTAACAAACTTCTTTATCCTTGCTAATCTGACATTTTAAAAAAAATAGTTCTCACTGTGGCTTAAAAAAATAATTTAATCCAGGCTGGGCACAGTGGCTCATGCCTATAATCCCAGTACTTTGGGACGCCGAGGCAGGCGGATCACTAGAGTTTAGGAGTTCAAGACCAGCCTACCCAGCACAGTGAAACCCCATCTCTACTAACAATACAAAAATTAGCAGGGCGTGGTGGTGGGTGCCTGTAATCCCAGCTACTTGGGAGGCTGAGGCAGGAGAATCGCTTGTACCCGGAGGTGGAGGTTGCAATGAGCCGATCGCGCTACTGCACTCCTGCCTGGTGACAGGACAAGACTCTGTCTCAAAAGAATAAAACTAAATAAATAAATAAATAAATAAATATGTAATCCATATATATTTCTGTTTGCATCTGTAAAACATAAGGGCTTTAAAAATATAACTACAATGCCATTTTCACAGTATTAAAAATTAACAAGAGGGTTTCGATTCCAGGTAAGATGGAGTAAGCAAGTTCCACCTGCCTCTCCTGTGGAATGCAGCTATAAAATCTGGACGCAACTTGTGGAGCAGATACTTGAGGTTTCTGAGCAGTAAACAGCAGCAGGTGGATTAGGAAAGACCAATGATACGGTTTGGCTGTGTCCCCACCCAAATCTCATCTTGAATTGTAGTTCCCGTAATTCCCACGTGTTGTGGGAGGGACCTGGTGGGAGACAATTGAATCACGGGGGCGGTTCCTCCCATACTGTTCTCATGGTAAGGAATAAGTCTTGCGAGATCTAATGGTTTTATGAGGGGAAAGCGCTTCTGCTTGGTTCTCATTTTCTCTCTTGCCTGTTGCCACGTAAGACGTGTGTTCGCCTTCTGCCATGATTGTGAGGCCTCCCCAGCCATTAAACCTCTTTTTCTTTATAAATTACCCAGTCTCAGGTCTGTCTTGATCAGCAGTGTGAAACGGACTAACACAACCAGAATTCAAAGTACCACTGAATGGCTGTGAGTTACCCACTGGTTGGCCCAGATGTCTTTTGGTCTGGACAAGCTATGACAAGACATAGACAAGCTGATTCTAAAATGTGTATAAAAAGCAAAGACGCTATAATAGTCTAAACAATTTTCAAAGAGAAAAATAAAGTTAAATCATACTCCCCACTTTTAAGCGTTCCTATAAGCAGTGTAGTTGGGGTAAAGGGGTATATACACAGGTCATTTGAACAATAGGATCCAGCAGTAGGACACACACATATGGTTAACTGATTTCTGACAAGGTGCAAAAGCAAGTCAAGGGAGAGAATAGTCTTTTCAACAAAGGGCACTGGAACAATCGGACATTCATATACCAAAAAAAGGCAATTTCAAACCACATGCTTTATACAAAAATTGATATAAATGGGTCATAGGTCTAAATGTAAAAAAGTAACACTATAAAATTTTTAGGTGAAAACATCTAAAATTCTTGTGACCTGGGAATAGAGTTCTTAGATATAATACCAAAGCATAATCCATAGAACCAAACCCATGTTTAAGCTATAAAACTCCCAGAAGAAAACATAGGAAAAAATCTTCGTGAGCTTGAATTTGGCAATGGTTTCTGAAATGTGACACCAAAAGCACAAGCAACAAAAGAAAAATTAAATTGAACTTCATCAAAATTAAAACTTGTGCACATCAAAGGACACTCTCAAGAGAGTGAAAAGAGAATCCATGGAAGAAAAATACTTGCAAATTATATATCTGATAAGAGTTTAATATCCAGAATATATAAGGAACTCCTAGAACTCAGCAACAACAAACAACCCAGTCGAAGAACAGATAATAGAAATTTTCCCAAAGAAAACATACGAATGGCCAAGAAGCACACAAAAAGATGCCCACCATCACTAATCATTAGGGAAACATAGAACAAAATCCCACTGAGATACCTCTTTACACCCATCAGGATGGCTACTATCAAAGAAACATAAAATAACCAATATTGGCACAGTTGTGGGAAAATTGGAACCTGTGCACTGTTGGTGGGATTGTAAAATGGTATAGCTGCTGTGGAAAACAGAATGGTGGTTCCTCAGAAAACTAAAAACAGAATTCCCATATGCCATAGCTCATTGTGTGTGGCTGTAGCAGAATACCTGAGACTGGGTGTTGCAGGAAGTCAGGGTCCCCAAACAGAGGGACCAGCTGGAGCCGTTGCAGAGGAACATAAATTGTGAAGGTTTCATGGACATTTATTACTTCCCAAATAATACTCATAATTTTTTACTCCTGTCTTTAATCTCTTGATCCTGTTATCTTCGTAAGCTGGGAATGTACGTCACTTCAGAACCCTGGGATAATTGTGTTAACTGTACAAATTGATTGTAAAACGTGTTTGAACAATGTGAAATCAGTGCACCTTGAAAAAAACAGAATAACAGCGCTTTTAGGGAACAAGGGAAGAAAACCATAAGGTCTGACTGCCTGCAGGGTCGGGCAGAAAGAGCCATATATTTTTGTTGCAGAAAGCCTATAAACAGATGTGCAAGTAGGAGAGAGATTGCTAAATTATTTTCCTAGCAGGGAATATTAATATTAATACCCTGGGAAAGGAATGCATTCCCTGGGGGAGGTCTATAAACGGCTGCTCTGGGAGTGTCTGTCTTAAGCGGTTGTGATAAGGATTGAGATACGCCCTGGTCTCCTGCAGTACCCTCAGGCTTACTAGGGTGGGGAAAAAACCCACCCTGGTAAATTTGAGGTCAGACTGGTTCTCTGCTCTCAAACCCTGTTTTCTGTTAAGATGTTTATCAAGACAATACGTGCACAGCTGAACATAGACCCTTATCAGTAGTTCTGTTTTGCCTTGTGGTGTTTCCTCAGAAGCATGTGATCTTTGTTTTGCTTTTTGCCCTTTGAAGCATGTGATCTTTGTGACCTACTCCCTGTTCTTGCACCCCCTCCCTTTTTGAAATCCGTAATAAAACTTGCTGGTTTTGCGGCTCAGGTGGGCATCACAGTCCTACCGATATGTGATGTCACACCCAGGAGCCCAGCTGCAAAATTCCTCTCTTTGTACTCTTTCTCTTTATTTCTCAGACCAGCCAACACTTATAGAAAATAGAAAGAACCTACATTGAAATATTGGGGACAGGTTCCCCTGATAACTGGGTAATTGATAAACAATAGACGTTTGTTTGACTCATGGTTCTGGAGGCTGAGAAGTCCAAGGGCAGGGCACCAGCATCTGGTGAGGGCCTTCCTGCATCATCTGTAGTGGAAGGTGGAAGGGCAAGAGAGAGAGACAGTGAAAGGGAACAAGAGCAAGAGGGGGCCACATTCACTTATAACAAAGCCACTTGTGAGCTAACTGCACTCACGTGATAACAGCATGCAACCATTCATGTTGGCAGAGCCCTCATGCCCTAAATGGCCCCACCTCCTGACACTGTTGCATTGGGGATTAAGTTTTCAACACAGGAACTTTGTTGCACACATTCAAACCACAGCACTGTATGATTCAGGAATCCCACTTCTGGGCATATACTCCCCACAAATGAAAAGCAGGATCTTAAGGAGACATTTGTTTTCTTTTTCTTTTTTTTTTTTTTTTTTGGAGACAGAGTCTTGTTCTGTCGCCCAGGTCGGAGTGCAGTGGTCCAATCTCTGCTCACTGCAGCCTGTGCCTCCTGGGTCAAGCAATTCTCCTGCCTCAACCTCCTGAATAGCTTGGACTACAGGCACATGCCGCCACGCCCAGCTAATTTTTGTATTTTTAGTAGAGACAGGGTTTCTCCATGTTGGCCAGAATGGTCTTGATCTCCTGACCTCGTGATCCACCCACCTCAGCCAGAGTGCAGTGGCACCATCTCGGTTCACTGCAACCTCCGCCTCCTGGGTTCAAGCGATTCTTCTGCCTCAACTTGCCAAATAGCTGCAACTACAGGTGCTAGCCACCATGCCCAGCTAATTTTTGTATTTTTGGTAGAGACGGGGTGTCACCATATTGGCCAGGCTGGTCTCGAACTCCTAGACCTCGTGATCCACCCGCCTCAGCCTCCCAAAGTGATGGGATTACAGGCATGAGCCTGTTATTTTTTAAATTAGAGATGAGGTCTCACTATGTTGCTCAGGCTGGTCTCAAACTC
The DNA here is from genome assembly GCF_003255815.1 of Theropithecus gelada. Classification (NCBI taxonomy): domain Eukaryota; kingdom Metazoa; phylum Chordata; class Mammalia; order Primates; family Cercopithecidae; genus Theropithecus; species Theropithecus gelada. Next base: position 118,026,234 of record NC_037680.1, read on the forward strand.
CTGGACTCAAGCAATACTCCTGCCTCGGACTCCCAAAGTGCTGGGATTACAGACATGAGACACGGCACCCAGCCCCTTTAAAGAGAGATTTATATGCCATGTTCATGGCAGCATTCTGCGCAATAGCCAAGAGGTGGGAAAAACCCGAAGTCCCTCAACAAATGAATGGATATGGAAAATGTGGCGTATCCATGCAGTGGAATATTATTAGCCTTAAAAGGACAGAACTCCTGACCACAACATGGATAAACCGAAAGGACATTATGCTCAGTGAAATAAGCCAGTCACAAAGGGACAAATGCTGCCTGATTCCTTTTATATGAGGCAATCTAGTCACATTCATAGCAATAAAAAGCAGAAAGGTGGTTGCCAGGGGCTGGGAGGGGACTGGGAAGCTGTTCTTTAATGGATAAAGGGTTTCAGTTCTGCAAGATGAAAAGACTTGTGGAGATGGTTGCACAACAGTGTAAACATAACGCCATTGAACTGTACAAAAATGATTAAGATGGGAACATTTATGTTATGTGTACTTTACCACAGTTAAATAAGAAAGGCCGGCACGGTGGCTCACACCTGTAATCCCAGCACTTTGGGAGGTCAAAGTGGGCAGATCACTTGAGGTCAGGAGTTCAAGACCAGCCTGGCCAACATGGTGAAACCCCATCTCTACCCAAAACACAAAAATTAGCCGGACGTGGTAGCACACGCCTGTAATCCCAGCGACTAGGGAGGCTGAGGTGGGAGAATCTCTTGAGCTTGAGAGGTGGAGGTTGTGGTGAGCTGAGATCATGCCACTGTACTCCAGTCTGGGCAACAGAATGAGACACTGTCTCAAGAAACAAACAAACAAAAATTAGCCGGACATGGAGGCACACGCCTGTGGTCCCAGCTACTCGGGAGGCTGAAGCAGGAGAAATCAGTCCAACCCGGGAGGTGGAGGTTGCAGTGAGCTGAGATGGCGCCACTGCACTCCAGCCTGGGTGATAAAGCGAGACTCCATCTCAAAATAAATAAATACATAATAATATATAACAATATAATATAATAAATATATAATTAATGATGCTCTGATGCATGCTACAGCATGGATGAACCTTGGAAACATTATGCTGAGTGAAATAAGCCAAACACAAAAGGCCAAATGTTGTGCAATTCCACTTGTACTAGCATCAGGAATAGGCAAGTTCATAGCAACAGAAAGTGGAATCCAAGTTACTTGGGGAGGGACCAGCAGATGTTGCTTAATGAGTACGGAGCTTCTGTTTGGGGTAATGAAAAAGTTAGGGAACTAGATAGTGGTGATAGTTACACAACATTGTGAATTTACTTAACACCACTGTACACTTAAAAATGATTAACGCAGGTTGGGTTGCGGTGCCTGACACCTGTAATCCCAGCACTTTGGGAGGCCGAAGCAGGCGGATCACGAGGTCAGGAGTTCAAGACCAGCCTGGCCAACAAGGCGTGCGGTGACTCACGCCTGTAATCCCAGCACTTGGGCCGGGCGCGGTGGCTCAAGCCTGTAATCCCAGCACTTTGGGAGGCCGAGACGGGCGGATCACGAGGTCAGGAGATCGAGACCATCCTGGCTAACATGGTGAAACCCCGTCTCTACTAAAAAATACAAAAAACTAGCCGGGCGCGGTGGCGGGCGCCTGTAGTCCCAGCTACTCGTGAGGCTGAGGCAGGAGAATGGCGTGAACCCGGGAGGCGGAGCTTGCAGTGAGCAGAGATCCGGCCACTGCACTCCAGCCTGGGCGGCAGAGCGAGACTCCGTCTCAAAAAAAAAAAAANNNNTGGCCCCCCACCCCCCCCCCCCGGGGGGAAAAAAAAAAACTTCTAAAAAAAAAAAAAAAAAAAAAAAAAAAAAAAAAAAAAAAAAAAATCCCAGCACTTTGGGAGGCCGAAGCAGGCGGATCACGAGGTCAGGAGTTCAAGACCAGCCTGGCCAACAAGGCGAAACCCCATCTCTACTAAAAATACACAAAGTAGCCGGGTGTGGTGGCGGGCGGGTGAGTGGAGATCGCACCACTGCAACCCAGCCTGGGCAACAGAGCAAGACTCCATCTCAAAAACAAAGCTGAACGTGGTACATTTTATATTATGTCTATTTTACCATAAAAAAGTAGTGATAAATTGGACTTTATGAACATTTTTAAGTTTTGTTTTGAGAAAGACACTGTTCAGACAAAAGACAAACTAGTCCAGGTGTGGTGGCTCATGCCTGCAACCCCAGCACTTTGGGAGGCTGAGGCAGGCGGGTCACTTGAGGTCAGGAGTTCGAGACCAGCCTGGCCAACATGATAAAACCACATCTCTACTAAAAAAAAACAAAAATTAGCTAGGCCTGGTGGTATGCACCTGTAGTCTCAGCTACTTGAGAGGCTGAGGCAGAAGAATCACTTGAACCTGGGAGGCAGAGGTTGCAGTGAGCTGAGATTGTGCCACTGTACTTCACCCTGGGTGACAGAGTGAGACTGTCTCAAAAAAAATTAAAGACTGGGAAAAAAAAAAATGACACGTCACATATCCATCAAAGGATATGTCTCAAGAATATATAAAGAACTCCCAAAACTCAACAGTAAGAAAATCAAGGCCAGACATGATGGCTTATGCCTGTAATCCCAGCACTTTGGGAGGCCAAGGCAGGTGGATCACCTGAGGTCAGGAGTTCAAGACCAGCCTGGCCAACGTGGTGAAACCCTGTCTCTACTAAAAATACAAAAATTAGCAAAAATTAGCCAGGCGTGGTGGCACGTGCCTGTAATCCCAGCTACTTGGGAGGCTGAGGCAGGAGATAACTTGAACCTGGGAGGCGGAGTTTGCAGTGAGCCAAGATTGAGCCACTGAACTCCAGCCTAGATGACAGAGACGAGACTCTGTCTCGAAGGAAAAAAAAAGAAAACCAACAACCCAATAAGAAAAAACTGAGAAGAGACTAGAATAGACACTTCATCAAAGGAGGCCTACAAGTGGCCAAGAGGCACATGAACATCATCAGCCACCAGGGAAATGCAAACTAAAACCAAGATGAGATCCCAACTACACAACAATTAGAATGGCTAAAAGTTAAAAAGCCACTGATAATAGCAAGTGTTGGCAAGTCAGGATTCTCCATAGAAACTGACCAATAGGAGATACATCTGTATCTATCTATGTATCTATCTCTCTGTATCTGTATCTATATGGGGTGGAGAGAGAGAGACTATAGGAACTGACTCATCCAAATGGAGGCTGAGAAGTCCCACAGTGTTGTCTGCAAGCTGGAGCACCAGGAAAGCCAGCAGTCTGACCCAGTCCAGGTCCAACGGCCCAGGAACCGGTGGACTGATGCCTACAGGCAGGAGAAGATGGAGGTCCCAGCTCAGAGAGAAAATTCACCCTTCCTTGCCTTATTTTTCTACCCAAGCCCTGAGTGGATGGATGCTGGCTGCCTACATGGTGAGGGCAGATCTACTTTAGTCAGTAGAACGCTCCAATGCTCGTCTCCTCCAGAAACCCCTTCACAGACACCCTTAGAAACAGTGTTTCCCCAGCATCCGGGCATCCCTCAGCTCAGCTGAGCTGACATAAAATTAACTATCAAAGATAAAGGTGACCCATGTCCTAGTTTGTTCAGGAGTTTCCTGATTTTTGCATGGAAAGTCTCAAATCCCAGGAAACCCCTCAGACCCGGACAAAGTGCAGTGACTGGTCACTGTGGGCGAGCACAGGCAGCATCTGGAGCTCACACGCTGGACGGTGGCCACGCGAGATACTGTGGCCACTCTGGACAACAGCCAGGCAGTTACCTACAAACTGAGTACTCAGCATTCTCACTCCTAGGTGTTTATCCTGGAGAAACGCAAACCCATCCTCACACGAAAACCTGTACACCAATGTCTAGAGCATGCCTGCTTGTGACAGCCAAAACCTGGAAATGACACAGATGTCCTTCAAGATCTGATAAAGTGAGCAGTGGCCAGGCTGCGGGGCATGCATGTGGCAGATCAGGCTCCCGAGTGGAAAGGGTGAGCCTCGGCGGCATGTTGGAGGGAAAGAAGCCAGTCTCAAACATTACATACTGTAGGATTCCGTTGATTTATTACTACGTATTATTAGCTTTTTGAGACAGGGTCTCACTGCATTGCCCAGGCTGGGTCTCCAACCCCTGGACTGAAGTGATCCTCCTGCCTCAGCCTCCAGAGTGGCTGGGATTCCAGGCTCTACCACCACATCTGGCTGTGATTCCATTTGTCCGATGTTGTCAAAAGGACACAAGCCATGGAGAAGTAACCAGCAGCTTCCAGGGGTTGGCGAGCCTGGTCCTGCAGAGGAGCGCCATGAGGGGCTTTCTGGGGTGATAGGACCACACTGCATGTGGGGGTGTGTGTGCAGAGGGGAGCACCGCGCAAATCCATACAGGCAGGAACACTGCTAGAACTCAACGCTAGTCAGTTATGCTGTGTGTTAATTTTGTTTTATTTTATGTATTTATTTTTGAGACAGAGTCTCACTCTGTCACCCAGGATAGAGCACAGTGGCATGATCTCGGCTCACTGCAGCCTCCATCTCCCGGGTTCAAGTGATTCTCCCGTCTCAGCCTCCCGAGTAGCTAGGATTACAGGCAAGTGCCACCACACTCGCTAATTTTTATATTTTTAGTAGAGATGGGGTCTCACCATGTTGGCCAGGCTGGTCTCAAACTCCTGACCTCAAATGATCTGCCCTCCTCAGCCTTCCAAAATGCTGGGATTACAGGCATGAGCCACCATGCCTGGCCCTGTGTGTTAATTTTAAAATGAAAGCTTTTAAATTAATAATAATTCCTAAATGTCATCCCATATGGAGTCAGTGTCCAGATTTCCTATCTATACATATGACTTCCCAAGTGCAACTGCATACCATTTGTTCACACTTCCACCCCAGTAAGGTCTATCCCTCCACACCTGTTTCCTTGTCTTTTAAGTCTCTTTTTGCCCCTGCAACTGAGCTGCAGAGGACATCGAGCCTCCAGTCTGTGGTGGCCACAAACTGGACTTTGGACCCTGTGCCACCTCCCCTGTTCCTCAGCACCCTTCTCCTGGGCTTGGCCATAGGTGGTAAGGCTCGTGGGCTTCTTGGCTTCCATGGGGAGCCCACCTCCTCTCACGCAAGCCCAGGTGGTCTTTATCAGACTGCACACTCCCTCAAGTTGGGGTACAGTGGCAAGATGGTGGCACATCTTCCTGGAAAGTCCCATACCCCAGGGTGTCTAAGGATGCCCCACCGGGCCCCCAGCCCCCTCCCCTGCAGAAGCTGCAGCTTGGCCTGGGGGAGGGGCTGGAGGAGGGCACAGCCCCCAGGATGAGTGGGCACCACCCTCCAACAAGGGGCCGTGGAAACTGAAGGAAGAGGAGATGTGGAGACAAGAGGCAGGGCTGCCTCGCCGCCAGGGGAGCAGAGGGCCCAGGGCCAGCTGACCCACCACGCCAAAGCGAGCTCAGCCTCAGGCCCACCCGAGTGCCACGACTGGGCAAGCTGCCCCTCCAGTACTAACCCCCAAGTCAGAGGGGCACGGCCACAGGGTGGCAGCAGCTCTGCCCCTGCCCTGGGCGGCACATTTGGCTGTTGGCCTCACAGATGAGGACCTTGCCCTTTTGCAGACCTCCAGGTGCGACTCCAGTCAGGGCCCCATGAAGGAGCCTCCAGTGGGTCCCGCGGGTCCGTCCACTTAGCAGCTGCTTCTGGAAGGCCACCATCAGCTCCCTAGCCCCTTCACTCCCTGTCCCTCGGGAGGTCCCAGGAGGCCATGGCTGAGAGGTGCTGCAGCCAGGAGTGCAGACCCCATCGCAGCGAGGACAAATCACTCCCCCATGACACAAGGAAGGTCTGGGGGCAGGCCTGGGGGTCTCACTTCTGGGACTACCGCCATGCTCTTCCTCCAGGTCACCCACCCTCCTCCTTGGCACAGGGCCCCAGATCGCAGAATGACTCAGGCCTGGGAGCTGGGTGAGGGCGAGGACTTCCCCAGGACTGCTCCAGACCTGGGTTTTCTCAGCCCACTGCCCTCACCAGTTGCTACTTTAGTGGCTGCCCTTTGTGTGGTCCAGCGGACCCCACAACCACCGGAAGGCACCAGGGATCTCTGCAGGCCCCGCCCCAGCCCCGGCCACCTCTCCCTCTTGCTGCCAGTCAGGGAGTGGCTACTCACCCCACCCGCTTCATCAAGGCCTCTATGCCAGCTGCAGAGTCCCCTGTGCACCTTCTGTCCTCAAGAGCTGGCCCAGGGTGGCGTCCTCCCACCAGAGTATCTTTTTTTTTTTTTTTTTTTTTTTTTTTGAGACGGAGTCTCGCTCTGTCGCCCAGGCTGGAGTGCAGTGGCCAGATCTCAGCTCACTGCAAGCTCCACCTCCTGGGTTCACACCATTCTCCTGCCTCAGCCTCCCGAGTGGCTGGGACTACAGGCGCCGGCCACCACGCCTGGCTAATTTTTTGTATTTTCAGTAGAGACGAGGTTTCACCGTGTTAGCCAGGATGGTCTCAATCTCCTGACCTTGTGATCTGCCTGCCTCAGCCGCCCAAAGTGCTGGGATTACAGGCGTGAGCCACCCCGCCCGGTCCCACCAGAGTATTTCTAAGCCCCTTGGGAAGGGAGGGTCTTTGGGTCCCTCTGGGGGCCTAGGTAGAGTAGGGTGCAGTGTTATCTGCTATAATATGCTTGTCTCTCTCTGTCTTTGCATTCCTTTTCTGCATCATACCATGGCATTTTAGCCATTCTGACCTCATTTAGAATGTGCCACCTTGGAATCCAGGTGCCAGCAGCAACAGGGCAGATGATGGGAATCCCTCCCCAGCACCCAGCCAAGAGCCCCAGCCCACCCAGTGTAACCTTCTATTCTTTAATCTCAGCCCCAAATGACTGTGAATTCACAGGGCATTCTTCTAGCTCCAACTACATCAACTAGAAAGAAGACATGGGCCGGGCGCGGTGGCTCAAGCCTGTAATCCCAGCACTTTGGGAGGCCGAGGCGGGTGGATCACAAGGTCAGGAGATCGAGACTATCCTGGCTAACATGGTGAAACCCCGTCTCTACTAAAAATACAAAAACCTAGCCGGGCGCGGTAGCGGGCGCCTGTAGTCCCAGCTATTCGGGAGGCTGAGGCGGGAGAATGGCGTGAACCCGGGGGACGGAGCTTGCAGTGAGCCGAGATCGCGCCACTGCACTCCAGCCTGGGAGACACAGTGAGACTCCGTCTCAAAAAAAAAAAAAAAAAAAAAAAAAAAAAAAAAAAAAAAAAAAGAAAGAAGACATGGCTGGACTCTGTGGTCTAGAAATGGGTGAGGAGCTAAAAGCAGTGTGCTGGGATTGCTGTGGTCTGTGTCTAGAAGCAGGTAGCCTGGGGTCCAGCCTCAGCCAGCGGGGACCAATGCCCCACAGGGGGACGTGGTCCGAGCCCCACTGCAGAGATGACTGAAAACCCAAGCAATGAATGAAGGCATTAAGTCAGAGCCTAGCAGGAACTGGAATTGAAATTGCTTCACAGTCTTGGTGAGCTCAGCGGTGGGACTTGCTCCCTGGGCAGGGCCAGAAGGGACCAGGTGGACATTCCCTGGTGGGGTCTGCAGGGTAGAATGAGGGGCAGGGCTCTGGGAAAGGTGGCAGGAGCCAATGGGTGCAGCCCCAGAGGTTCTGAGTGGGTGTCTCTCAGTGCACAGACTGAGACCCCAGGGATGCTGGGACCAGATCCAAGTGAGCTGGTGCGGGCCAGGGCTGCTTCCCACCTACCTTGTAATGCTGTGAACTTCACTCTGCCCTGGCTGGATCCTGAGTCTACATCCCCCTCCAGAGAGTGCTCTCGGGCCACCTCGGGTCGGTCAAGCCCATCAGCCTGGACTGGCTTTAAATGGCAGGGTCCTGACCTCGCTTCACCCAGGGAGGGTCACTGACCTCAGGATGGAACCAGAAGCACTTCTGGGCCCCTCTCTTCCTCTGTGGAAGTGGCCACAGCTGGGAGACTGACCCCAAATCCAAGGCCCGTGCCTGGGTAACTGGCTCAGAGAATCACCATTACCCCAGGCACTGGGAGGCCCAGGGTGGTTTACAGGCAGTCTCACTCACTCCAGGACAGACGTCTAGAGGCTACTGGGGGGCACTTCCTGAGATATTCAGCAACCCATCCTTAAACTTACAGGAATTCTGAGCTGGTTGTTAAAACACAGTCATTATTAAAAATTAATTATAGGCCAGGCGCGGTGGCTCACACCTGTAATCCCAGCACTTCGGGAGGCCCAGGCGGACGGATCACAAGGTCAGGAGGTCGCGACCATCCTGGCTAACATGGTGAAACCCCGTCTCTACTACAAATACAAAAAATTAGCCGGGCGTGGTGGTGGGCGCCTGTAGTCCCAGCTACTCGGGAGGCTGAGGCAGGAGAATGGTGTGAACCCGGGAGGCAGAGCTTGCAGTGAGCCGAGATTGCGCTACTGCACTCCAGCCTGGGGCACAGAGCGAGACTCCGTCTCAAAAAAAAAAAAAAAAAAAAAAAATTAATTATAAACACTTACAACCAAATGAGTTATATTTTAAAAACACAGACAATAAGGGGTGGGTGCAGTAATCCCAGCACTTTGGGAGGCCAATGTGAGTGGATCACTTGAGCCCAGGAGTTTGAGGCCAGCCTGGACAACATAGTAAAACCCCATCTCTAAAAAAAAAAAAAGTATCTGAGCATAGTAGTTCACGCCTGTCGTCCCCGCTACTCGGGAGGCTGAGGTGGGAGGATCACTTGAGCCCGGGAGTTGGAGATTGCAGTGAGCCATGATGGGGCCTCTGCCTTCCAGCCTGGGAGTCCAGTTGAGTCAGCTGAGACACTGTCTCAAACACACACACAAACACACACAAACACGGAAAATAAATACTGGAAACTCATCACTTTCTAATTATTTTACTACATTTTTCTACTCTTGTTGTGTTTTATTCTAATTTGGTCTGGGGTTGCTGTCTCTGGAGAGTGGATATAAGACGTAGCTCCGGGCCGGGCGCGGTGGCTCACGCCTGTAATCCCAGCACTTTGGGAGGCCGAGGCGGGCGGATCACAAGGTCAGGAGATCGAGACCACGGTGAAACCCCGTCTCTACTAAAAATACAAAAAATTAGCCGGGCGCGGTTGTGGGCGCCTGTAGTCCCAGCTACTCGGGAGGCTGAGGCGGGAGAATGGCGTGAACCCGGGAGGCGGAGCTTGCAGTGAGCCGAGATTGCGCCACTGCACTCCAGCCTGGGCGACAGAGCGAGACTCCGTCTCAAAAAAAAAAAAAAAAAAAAAAAAAAAGACGTAGCTCCAGGGAGCTGGTGGTGGTGGGTGTGCACAGTGAGCTTTCAGGGACACTTCTTTATCCTGGCAGACAGCTTAATGCCTAGGGGCCCGGCCTGTGACCAGGGGCTTGTTTATACCAGCAGGTACCTGTGGCTCTGGTCTGACCTGTGTTGGGTTTATTCCTACCAAGTTATCTACTCTCTGGGAGAGCCCTAACTGGGAAAGAAGTTAGGCTCAGGTGTGTCAGTCAGGTGAGACGCAGAGGAGCCAGCCCCACAGACACATGAAGCTACAGAAGCAGTTTCATTACTCACAGATCCCAGAGGGAAGAGGGCAGCAAACCCCGCAGGGCCAGTGGGAAGGAGGAAGCCTTCCGGGACACACATGTCAGCCAGCAGGTGGGAGCCGGACAGCACGGGAGGGGCTGTGGCTGAGCCTTTTCCTGGGCCCCAGGATGCTACCCAGGCAGGCTCCCCTCGGGGAGTTCCCACCGGCAGGTTTAACCCTCTTCCCATTTGCCCCAAGAATACTCAGCAGCGGCGCTTACAGCTGTAGCATTTACCCAGAGATAGCTTTGCCACACACTCTCTCACTTTCATTATTTTCACATCACTCTGGTATACTGACTTCGGAAACAAAAGACATCACTATTCGTAGCATTCTGGTTTTACCTGGTTTTAGTCGTGGTGTTTCCATTCACAAAATATAGTGATCCTCTATCACTGAAAATGAAAACGTCAAGTCCTAGAAAACACAGCATTCCTACACGTGATGTTAATATTGTTCTCAAACAGTTGTTGGCTGAAGATTCATTTGATAAATTTTTCACAAATAGATGACCCTTTTTTTTTTTGAGATGGAGTCTCACTCTGTCACCCAGGCTGGAGTGCAGTGGCACCATCTTGGCTCACTGCAGCCTCCGCCTCCCGGGTTCAAGCAATTCTCCTGCCTCAGCCTCCTGAGTAGCTGGGACTGCAGGTGTGCACCACCACACCTGGCCAATTTTTGTATTTTTAGTTGAGATGGGGTTTCACAGTGTTGGCCAGGCTGGTTTTCAACTCCTGACCTCAAATGATCTGCCCGTCTCGGCCTCCCAAAGTGCTGGGATTACAGACGTGAGCCACCACACCCAGCCCCAAATAGATTATTCTAATGATTCAGATGATTCTGATGTTAGTTCTGTTTAGAAATAACTCTAAGAACAGTTTTTTTCTTTTTTCCAAGGCAGGGTCTTGCTCTGTCACCTAGGCTGGAGTGCGGCGGCACGAACACGGCTCACTGCCACCTTGACCCGCTAGGCTCAAGCAATCCTCCCACCTCAGCCCCCCGAGAAGCTGGGACCACAGGTGTGCACCACCACTCCTGGCCTTTAAGAACAGATTTATATTTTATTTTCACACTGAAAATTAGTCAGATTTGCTTCAGCCTCAGAGTATGTTTATGTAAAATTAAATGAGCACTGGCAGGGAGCTGATTTTTTTCTTCTAAACTGGAAAAAGGTTAAAGTGAGCACCTGAGTTCCATGAACAGTCGGGACTAAGTCCTGCTTCAGATACAAGACAGTTCAACTCATACAGAGAGTATCCGACTTAATGGTGGTTCAATTTAGGAATTTTTTTTTTTTTTTTTTTTGAGACGGAGTCTCGCTCTGTCGCCCAGGCTGGAGTGCAGTGGCCGGATCTCAGCTCACTGCAAACTCCGCCTCCTGGGTTCATGCCATTCTCCTGCCTCAGCCTCCCAAGTAGCTGGGACTACAGGCGCCCGCCACCTCGCCCGGCTAGTTTTTTGTATTTTTTAGTAGAGATGGGGTTTCACCGTGTTAGCCAGGATGGTCTCGATTTCCTGACCTCGTGATCCGCCCGTCTCGGCCTCCCAACGTGCTGGGATTACAGGCTTGAGCCACCGCGCCTGGCCCAATTTAGGAATTTTCAACTTTACAATGATGCTAAAACAATATGCATTCAGTAAAACCGTGCTTTGACTTTTGATCTTTCCCTGGGCTAGCCATACACCCTACCACACCCACAGCAGGGAGCCGAAGCTCCAAGTCAGCCGCACCAGGAGGAGGGTGAGCGACTCACTCTGCAGGCCACTGTGTCCCCAGGTGAGTCTGCCCGCTGCAGGCTGATGCTAACATTCTGAGCACGTTTAAGGAAGGCCGGGCTAAGCTATGATGGGTGGTAGGTTTTGTGTATTCAATGCATTTTTGACTTGCGATATTTTCAACTTAATGATGGGTTTATTGGGATGCAGCTTCATCATAAGTCCAGGAGCATCTGTATTCAAAATGGATGCTTTATAATTAACACTAATATCTCCTATAGTTTCAAATAGCTAGAAGGAGTATACTGAATGTTTCCAACATGAAAAAATGATAAATGTTTGAGATGATAAGCTAATTACCCGGGTCTGATCACTATACATGTATGGAAACATCATTATGTACCCCATAAATATGTACAATTATTGTATCAATTAAAAAATAAAGTAAAATAGGCCAGGCACAGTAGCTCACGCCTGTAGTCCCATCACTTTGGCAGGCTGAGGCAGGTGGATCACCTGAGGTCATGAGTTCAAGACCAGCCAGCTCAACAGGGTAAAACCCCATTTCTACTAAACATACAAAAATTACCTGGGCATGGTGGCACACGCCTATAGTCTCAGCTACTTGGGAGCCTTACCACTAGCAAGGCTCTGTCTCCAAAAAAAAAAAAAAAAAAAAAAAGGCTGGGCGCGGTGGCTCAAGCCTGTAATCCCAGCACTTTGGGAGGCCGAGATGGGCGGATCACGAGGTCAGGAGATCGAGACCATCCTGGCTAACACAGTGAAACCCCGTCTCTACTAAAAATACAAAAAATTAGCCGGGCGTAGTGGCGGCGCCTGTAGTCCCAGCTACTCGGGAGGCTGAGGCAGGAGAATGGCATAAACCCGGGAGGCGGAGCTTGCAGTGAGCCGAGATCACGCCACTGCACTCCAGCCTGGGGGCAACAGAGCGAGACTCCGCCTCAAAAAAAAAAAAAAAAAAAGTAAAATAACAGTATTTAAAATTGAATGCTGAGGCAACATAAAATTATACGAATTCACTGCAATTACATCTGTGTCCCTAACGGGGAGTCCTGGCTGTGGATCTGATGGGGGACACCCCTGGAAGGATGGGGGTCAACTGCCTGGGGAGTAGGGAGGGCGGTATGCTTCAGTGTGGAAGTTGTTGGCAGATGCAGAATCAGTGATGTGATACGAGGCTCACTGAAGGAACATTCCAGAAACACACGTCAGGCCCAGAGGCAAAGGAAAAGCAAAGCTGATGTGCAGACACTGGGCCGGCAAGGAGAGAGGTGAAAGCCAGGAGGTCCTGGATGAGCCTCCTGGAGGGGGTGGTGGCCAAGCCAGAGGCAAGAAAGATGTCCCATGGGGAGAGAAAACCTTTCCACCAAATTTAAAGGAGTCAGAAAGGCGCTGCTGATTTAGGCTGCAAGGTTCAACGTAAAGGAAGGTGCAATTTCAGTGTTGTCAGAAACACCTGGAGATGCGGAGTGGCAGCCACTTCCAGCTTAGCCAGCGGCCCACCCAGAAGCTGAGGTTGGGGGTCACCACACAGGGCAGAGGCCACTTCAAGGGAGGGGGAGAGGGGCAGAGACTGGGCATTGTTCTGAGATTTGAGTCACAGCCCGCAGCCAAACGTAACATGCATTTCAACTGAGCGCTCAAGCACTCTGAGGAATTAGGAGAGTGGGTGAGAGATTTAAAAATCCATGGTTGTGAGAGGATTCATATTTGTACAAAATTCATGCGTGGCTCCGAAACATGAGTTTTCACCGAACGTCGTGCCCTGGATGTGTTCCCAGGTGTTTCTTCATGTTTCTAAAGGCCGTGTGATGTCCCCCATACCTGGAACAGAAAGGAAGTGGCCATAGCCAGGCCCTGAATGTGCTGAGTGAGAAAGAAAGGTGCTGGGGGAGGAGGACCTGGACTTAACACTTAACAAGAAGGCTGGGATGTAGCCCACACCTCTCTCCATGCAAGGCCATGCTGTGTGAGGGCAAGGGCCACTCAGGTGGGTAGATGATTAGGCCAAAGACAGAGGCTTGTCTGCTAGAGTTCAGATTCTCCCCTGGGGTTCCAGGGGCCCAGAGGCAGCGGGGAGGTGAAGCTGTTGTCTCTCCCCGCCTGTCCAGTCTCTCCTGTGGCGTCTGAGTGGCAGAAGTGATGCTATGACCTGAGTGCTGGGAATAGAATTCTGCCAGCGACCCCTGCTCTGGGCCTAGGCTGGAGGCCTCTGTGCCACCCGGTGGGCTCTTCCCACTTTGGGAGGGTCAGAGAAGCACCCCCTTCCCCGGGGGCCCCCTCATGGAGAACACCGGTGGAGGTGGGTGGTGAGCGGCTCAGGCTCTCTTTGGGTTTCACCTTCCTGGCCAGGTACTTTGGTTTCTCCCTGGGAGTGGGTTCCAGAAGGGAATCCCCAGGTTCCATGGACCCTGAAAGAGGGGTGGGGCAGACTGCTGACTCTCCCCCAGGAGACCCCCAGTCACGCAGTGGGCCCGCCCATCTTGGCCATGAAGCCTGGTGGATCAAGAGAAGTGGGGGAGCTGAGGACAACGTTGCGGGCTACAGGAGGTCCTTTTGGGGAAAGTGACTCTGATAGCAGGTGCCCCTGGGGGTGTCCCTGCCATGCTCTGGCAGCTTTGCATCATCAAGGAGGATCCCCCAGCAAGGAGGTCTCACCGCCCCCTGGGTTGTCAGGTAAGCTCCTGGGGCAGAGGTGGCACTGGGTCCTCCGATCATCCTGGTGGGGGCTCAGTCTGGACCCTTGGGGGTCTTCCCCACCCCCAGACTTTCATCCACCTCCCCGTGGACTCCTCTGTGCAGGCAAGCACTCCCCTTGCTGGGCCTGTTTCTCCTCTGTCCAGTGCTGAGTGGGATTCTCCTTCAGCTTGTGAGGGGGAACTGTCCCCAAACAGGGACACCCTGGGGGCTCCTCTGGAACTGGAAATGCGGGAGGAGAAACTAGTTTTCTCTTCCGAGCCAAAGGGCAATGTTCCTCCAGCAGCTGGGAGTCCACACCCCAGGCAGGCCCCGCCTTCCGCTTGTGATGCGGGGTCCTACCTCTGCAGCTTTGGGTGTCTGAGTCCGAGGCAGCGCTAAGGATGAGGTCACTCGGGAGGGCGGCCCGGGGTTCCAGGTGTGGGGGCATTACCAGGCCTTGAGGAACATGAAGGATCGCCTGGGCACATGCCCCGGGCGCGACGTTCAGTGAAAAGTCATGTTTCAGAGCCACACACGAATCACATTTCCTTCTCTCTGCACAGTGACCGTGGATTTTTAAATCTCTCATCCGCTCCCCTGATTCCCCAGGGTGCCGGAGCGCTCCGTTGAAATGCACGTTGCGTTTGGCTGCGGGCCGCGACTGCAATCTCAGAACAATGCCCAGTGTTTCAAAACAACGTATTTGTGCAAAAAGAAGGCCTCCAGATCTCAGGAAGCGGGAAACAGCTGAAGAAAAAGAACGCCGGCGAAGGGAAAGGACAGGTGTTCACGTGGGAGGACCGGGGGACCGGGCCCGCCGTCCGTCGCTCGGCTGCAGGTGGGGCCCGGCCGCCCCCGATGAGCCCCGCACCGCGCCCGCCCCGCCTGCACCCAACGGGCAAGTCCACCGCTCGCCCCCTACGCCAAGGAAAGCTGCAGCCCGGCGCCCACGGAGGACGACTCCTACCGTGGCCAGGGCGGGGCGCGGCCATGAAGGGCAGGGCCAGGCGAGGGGCGGGGCCTCGGTGGGAGTGGTCATGCGGGGCGGGGCCGCTGCGGGGGGCGGGGCCTGTCGCCAGGGACGGGGAGAGAAGGGCCGTGGTCAAGAGAGGACCGAAGAGAGGGGCGGGGCTGCCTCCCCGGCTAAGACCGTGGGGGACGTGCTCACGCGGGGCGGAGCCACGTGTGGGGGCGTGGTGGTTGGGGGCGGGGCCTGTCACAGAGAAGGGCCGTGGTCAAGAGGACCGAAGAGAGGGGCGGGGCTGCCTCCGAGGCGAAGACAGTCGGGGACGTGCTCACGCGGGGCGGGGCCACGTGTAGGGGCGTGGTTGTCAGGGGCGGGGCCACGGGAGGGGCGGTCCCGGCTTCCAGAGCCCTCGGGGCAGCCGTGCCCTTGCTGGAGACCGGTGCCTGGGGCAGGTGGGGGCCCCGGGGGTTTCCAGCCACAAGGAGGGGTGTGGACAGTTGGGAATTGGGGCCGGCCCGCGGTCTGCGCAGCCCTCCGCCCCCCAGCAGCAGATCCCTGCCCCTCGCCCGGTCCAGCATCTCGCTCTCCCGCCCCACTCTCTCCACCGGTAGAAGCTTCAGGATGTGCCGCAGAAGGGAAGGGGCGCGGCCGGAGGGACCCCCGCCCCGCGATTCCGGCGCCACCTGACCTGCGGGCACCCCTGTCCTCCTGCTTCATCGGCCCCAATATTCCTCGGGTGGGGACTCTGGCCCCCGCTCCCAGGGCGCCAGGCACGGACAGCGGGGAGGCGGCACCAGGGAAGCCCGGAACGCAGGCTGAGACGCACTGACCAGCTGGGGCACCACGGGCCAGAGCCTCCGTTTCCCTCTCTGCAAAGCAGGCTCGGCCAAGGAGTCAGCGGGGCCGCTGCGGAGGGTTTGGCAGTGGGGCCAGGGCTGCGCCCGGTGTGTGCGCGAACACCTGCCGCCCGTCCTCAGCGCCCGGTAGCCTCAGGCCCCAGCTCCAGCCAGCGCGCCCTGGCCTGTCCTGCCTTGCACGGGACGTCCGCCCCAACCCCACCCAACCCCCCGGAGCTGTGTAACCCAGGGACAAGGGTCTGCCCCTCCCAGGGGACGCCCAGCTCGATCCAGTGTGCCCACCACTGTCTCCGGCGACCGGCCAGCCAGGCATAGAGTGGGCATCCTATTCAGGGGAGAGATGGGTGAAGCACACAGGAAAGGGGCGTGCGGTGTGGCAGCCTGGGCCTCCCGGCCTCGCCGGACTATGGAGACGGCTGCTGGGACGGGCGGGAGTCAGGCTCCTCAGTGCCAGGACTGGACGCTGTGTCTGCCACTCTGGGGCACTCAGCATTTCCAGGTGGAGGGCAGCAACGTTCCTCAGTGTCCTTCACAAAACCCTCCTGGGCCGGGACTCACTCCGTGCCCGCCTGGACTGGGGCCCAGCATCCTGGCCTACATATCCCAAGAGGTTACAGCGCGGGGCAGCACCCCAGGGATTCAGTCACTTCTGTCCTCACCAGAGGCAGCTCTTCACCTGATGAAGCTGATTTTTTTCTATTTTTAGAGAAAGTCTTGCTTTGTCACCCAGGCTGGAGTGCCTCAGTGGTGTGTCCTCAGCTCACTGCAACCTCTGCTTTCCGGGTCAAGCAATCCTCCTGCCTCAGCCTCCTGAGTAGCTGGGACTACAGGCATGCACCACCATGCCTGGCTTATTTTTCTGGTATTTTTAGTAGAGACAGGGTTTCATCCTGTTGGCCAGGCTGGTCTCAAACTCCTGACCTTGGCCTCCGAAAGTGCCGGGGTTACAGGCATGAGCCACCACGCCCAGCCCTGAAGTTGAATTTAAGTTTTGGGAACATTCAAACCTGTTTTGGTGACGCCCAGGTGCCTTCGGGTGCCTCCTAACTGGCTACCCAGCCTCTGGCTCTCACCCAGCCTCCTGGTGGCAGCCAACACCAACCCTGGTCACTGACTGGACCACATCAGACCCCAGACCAAACACTGGCTTTACCTTCAGAGCCTAGACTCCTTGGCCCTCTGGCACGTAGACCCTGGCAGCGGCTTCCGCGGGATGGCACTCTCCTTCGTAACTTGTTCCAAATGCAGAGCTTTAAAAACTCCCCTTCCCACTGACCAGCGGCTCCACTTCTGAGCGTTAGTGCTGAGAAAATGTCAGATATGCACAACGATGTAGCTCACACATCACTGGGCTACGTCTCAACTTAAATACGCAATGACATGAACAATTTATAGAAGACATCCTTCCCATAGAGTATGGCGCAGCCATCAAACCATTGTGCATAAAACATGGTAATGGCTTAGCAAGGCGCTCACAAGCTACAATGCAAGAGGGGAAAATAGAAGAAGTGCTCCTACTAGGTCCTAACTTCCCCCTTCCCCTCCACCCTCTCTCTCTCCCCTCCTGTAGTTGTATAAAAACATTTCAAATATTTGGCCGGGCGTGGTGGCTCATGCCTGCAATCCCAGCACTTTGGGAGGCCGAGGCGGGTGGATCACCTGAGGTCAGGAGTTCGAGACCAGCTTGGCCAACATGGTGAAACCCCGTCTCTACTAAAAATACAAAAGTTAGCCAGGCGTGGTGGCGGGTGACTGTAATCCCAGCTACTCGGGAGGCCGAGGCGGGAGAATCGCTTGAACCTGGGAAGCGGAGGTTGCGGTGAGCCGAGATTGCATCATTGCACTCCAGCTTGGGCAACAAGAGTGAAACTGTCTTAAAAAAAAAAAAGTCAAATATTTATAATGGTTGCCTGTGAACCAGATTATGAGTCTTAAGCTAATTCTTTATATTTTTCTGTATTTTCCAACGTTTATAAAATGAACGTATTATTTTCATGAATAGGTTGCCTCTTGGGGACCCAGAAGACCAGCTTCCACTGTGTCCCCCAGCAGCCCTTCCCTCCACCCACCAAGAAGGCTGAGTCACTGACGCAGCTGGGAGTACAGCAATGCCCCTTATCCGTGGTTTCGCTTTTTCATAGTTTCGGTTACCCACAGTCAACCATGGTTCGAAAATATCAGTAAAATAAGTTCAGTAAGTTTGTTTTTTGTTTGGTTTTAGAAACAGGGTCTCACTCTGTTGCCCAGGCTGGTGTGCAATGGCACAGTCTTGACTCACTGCAGCCTCCACCTCCCTAGGCTTAAGCGATCCTCCCTTCTCAGACTCCTGAGTAGCTGGGACTACAGGCACACAGCACCATGGCCAGCTAATTTTACAGTAAGATGTTTTGAGAGAGGAGAGAGATCATATTCACAAAACTTTTATTACATTATATTGTCATCATTGTCCTATTTTACTATTATTGTTGTTAATCTCTTACTGTGCCTCATTTGTAAATTAGACTGTATCATAGATATATACATATAGGAAAAAACACAGTATATATAAGATTCAGTACTCTCCACGGTTTCAGGCATCCACTGGGGGTCATGGAATTTGTCCCCTGTGGATAAGGGGATTTATGTGTAAAGGAATCTCCAACATAAAGATGAGTTCACAATCAGAACTGCCAAGCACACAAGCTTCCCACTGCAGCTGAAACAGATCGCCACAAATGTGGTGGCTTCAGCCGCACAATTTACTCTCTCACAGTTCTGGGGTGCAGAAATCCAAAATGGAACTCAGTGGGCTAGAATCAAGGAGTCGACAGTGCTGGTTCCTCTGGAGGCCCTAGGAGAGAATCTGTTTCCTTATCTTTTTCAGCTTCCAGAAGCCACCTGCATCCCTCAGCTCACGTCCCCCTCTCCACCTACAAAGCCAGTGGCAGAGCCTCTCTCTGACCCTCTTGCTTCTATTTTTTTTTTGAGACGGAGCCTCCCTCTGTCGCCCAGGCTGGAGTGCAGTGGCCGGATCTTGGCTCACTGCAAGCTCTGGTTCCCGGGTTCACGCCACTCTCCTGCCTCAGCCTCCCGAGTAGCTGGGACTACAGGCACCCGCCACCTCGTCCAGCTAATTTTTTGTATTTTTTTTTTTTTTTTTTTTTTTGAGACGGAGTCTCGCGCTGTCGCCCAGGCTGGAGTGCAGTGGCCGGATCTCAGCTCACTGCAAGCTCCGCCTCCCGGGTTCACGCCATTCTCCGGCCTCAGCCTCCCGAGTAGCTGGGACTACAGGCGCTGCCACCTCGCCCGGCTATTTTTTGTATTTCTTAGTAGAGACGGGGTTTCACCGTGTTAGCCAGGATGGTCTCGATCTCCTGACCTCGTGATCCGCCCATCTCGGCCTCCCAAAGTGCTGGGATTACAGGCTTGAGCCACCGCGCCCGGCCTTAATTTTTTGTATTTTTTAGTAGAGACGGGGTTTCGCCATGTTAGCCAGGATGGTCTCGATCTCCTGGCCTCGTCATCCGCCCACCTCGGCCTCCCAAAGTGCTGGGATTAAAGGTGTGATTTTCTTTTTTTAACGCATTCCCATCGTTAAGCACTTGCTTCCATATTATAAGGAGTCTGTGATGATATTAGGGCCACCTAGATAATCCGAGATAATCTCCCATCTCAAGAGTCTCAGCTTACTCATATCATCACTGTCCATTTTTGTCACATAAGGTCCCATATTCACAGGTGCTGGAGATCAGGACCAGGACATCTTTGGAGGCCATTATTCAGCTACCACATCAAGCATGGAAGACGGCCAAGGCAGAAAGGAAACGCCAGCGCAATCGAGGGAAGGAGTCACCCCACTCCCGCCCCTGGGAAACATAACTGAGAAAGCAATTAGGAGACTCTGGAATGTGTGTAGACATCTCGGAGAGAGCCAGGGGAATGCTGGTGTGTGCAGAGAGGGATTTGCTGGAGAAAGAAAAGGAACAGTACAAACATGAATTCAAATAAAACGCCACAGTGAAGGGACTGAGTAGCAAAATGGATGAAGATGAAAACATTGACAGGATGAAGACTGAGCCCAGGAAGGAGACTCTGCAGATTGTGGACCTAGAAATAAATTGTCAAGGAAAAGCTGAGAAACTGGTGGCGAGATCCACAAGTTGTTGTAGCCATCCAGCAGGCATTCCAGAAGGGCAGAGAGGAAGGAGGGCAGAGAGGAGGCCCCACCCACAAACAGACACACAGGCGCACACAGACGCACACTCACACACACCACACACACACACCACACAGACATGCACACCACACACACACACACCACACACACACACACCACACACACACACACCACACAGACATGCACACCACACACACCACACACATACATACCACACACAGACGCACACACCAGACACACACTATACATACACACACCACACACACACCACAGACCCACAGATGCGCACACACACACCAGACACACACACCACATACAGATGCACACACCACACAGATGCACATAGATGCACTCACCCACCACCCATACACACACAAACCACATACACACCCTCCACATACACACCACACATACACACAGATGAACACATACACACCACATAGACACTACCCACCTACACATAAACACACACAGATACAGACACACAGACATACACACACAGGAAAATTTTCCCCAAACTGAAGAGAAATGTAAGTTTTCAGGTTAAAAGGGGAAAACAAAATATTGACCTGACACATGATAGTTAGTCTTTAAAACTGTAATGATAAAGACAAATCTTTTTTTTTTTTTTGAGACGGAGTCTCGCTCTATCGCCCAGGCTGGAGTGCTGTGGCCGGATCTCAGCTCACTGCAAGCTCCGCCTCCCGGGTTCCCGCCATTCTCCTGCCTCAGCCTCCGAGTAGCTGGGACTACAGGCGCCGCCACCTCGCCCGGCTAGTTTTTTGTATTTTTTAGTAGAGACGGGGTTTCACCGGGTTAGCCAGGATGGTCTCGATCTCCTGACATTGTGATCCACCTGTCTCGGCCTCCCAAAGTGCTGGGATTACAGGCTTGAGCCACCGCGCCCGGCCGATAAAGACAAATCTTAAAACCTGAGAGGGGAATTGTGTCCCCACAAAAAATATGTTCAAGCCCTGCCCCCAGCAGCTGGGAGTGTGGCTTGACTTGGAAATAGTCTTTGCAGATGTGATCAGGTTGACAATAGGTCTCCCTGGATTAGGATGTGTCCCATGGCCAGTCACTGGTCTCCTTAGACAGAGCAGGAGATCTGGACACAGAGACACCAGGAGGAGGCCACGTGGTGGGAGAGGTGGACGTTGGAGCCATGCAGCAGTGAGCCAAGGACTGCCGGGGACCGCTGGCAGGTGCCCGAGTGAGATGGGCATGTGGCTGGCCCTGCCCTGGAGGCCTCAGAAGAGCACATCCCGCCCGCAGCCCGACTTCTGGACTTCCAGCCTCAGGAACAGTGAGAGAATAAGTGTCTGCTGTGCTAAATTACCAGGTTCGTGTCAGGAAACTAATGCAGGAGGCAGGGAGGGAGGAAGGGAGGAGGAGGAGGAGAGGAAGGCTATGAGGGAAAAAAGGAACACAAATCAGACTGACATGTACAACTGGAGTATAAAGACCAAGGGGTGACGGCTTCAAATCTGTCCGCAGTCATCATCTTTCAAGCACGAGAGGAATTCCAGGCATTTGCCTGGACTCCCACCCTGACTCAGGGAGTTTGCCCCCACAAGCCCGCTTAAGGGAAGGAACGATGGTACAACACTGTCCACGAGAAAACAAAGGCCCTGGAATGAAGCCGCACAGCAGGCAGAGGCCAGCGAAGTGTGCACCAGAGTCCACAGGCACTGATTGTAAACCTAAGAGCGCAGGGCAGCCACCATCCCTGTTGTCTGTGTCTCCTTAGCCCTCTCTCCCTCCCAAATCCTTCTACAATAATAGGAAAGGAATTGTGAAAACCTCCCCCTAAAGGGGAAAAGTCCACAAGAAAAAAAAAAAAAGCTGGGGAGGAGACAACAGTAGAAGAGAGGTTTGCTTTTTTTTTTTGGTGGGGGACTGAGTCTCTCTCTGTCACCCAGGCAGAGCGAACCTTTGCTTCCTGGGTTCACGAGATTCTGCTGCCTCAGCCTCCTGAGTAGCTGGGATTACAGGCGTGTGCCACCACGCCCGGCTAATTTTTGTATTTTTAGTAGAGATGGGATTTCACCACATTGCCCAAGCTGGCCTTGAACTCCTGACCTCAAGTGGTCCACCCACCTCGGCCTCCCAAAGTATTGGGATCACAGGCGTGAGCTGCTGCACTTGGCAAGATGAGAGGTTTTGATGTCCCCCACATTTTAACCCAAAGCTGAGGAGGGTGACTGACTTAGCAGGTGTAGCTGTCAGCCTCAGGGGAGCTCTGCTGTGGCATCAAACAGCCCTGGAATCCCAGTGGCTCCGGCAGCCCAGGCTGCTTCCTCACATAGGCACATGCCTATCCCAGATGCTCTGCCGCTGTCTCACACCCCATCCTCCTCCCACTGTACCCCAGGAGCCAGCAGCCCTCCCTGAGACAGAGCTGTCCTGCGCCAGAAAGGGGCACAGCTCCTCAAACGTCTGCTGGGAGGGGATGGTCATCACCTGCTCATGCCCCACTGGCTGAGGTACATCAGGAGGCCCAGCCCTAGGCCCATCGGAGGACACCGTCCTCCTCCCACAGGCGCAGATGACAAGCACTGTGACCACGGCATGGATGAACAGCGGGGCTGGGGCTGGGAGCACAGGTTGCTGTGGGGGACCCCACACCCCTTCCCCGCCTCCCAAGGCCAGGCCCGATGGCCCTTCCAAAGCTGACAAAACAAGGTCTTCTCTGGAGAAACTGGATCTAAGGGGTTACAGCCAAGGGATACGGGATGGCTAAGACTTGGAGAAAAGGTAGAGGAGGGGCTGCCTCCTGACTTTAGCCCCTGGAACCCTTCCTGCACTTGGCTCAGGCTGCCATTAGCTAGACAGGGACCCCCAACCCCAAGCAGGAGACCTCATGGGCTGTCCTGGGGGATGCTGAACTACCTGGGAAAAAGACCTCCTTTTGGGGTCCCCAAGAAAGAAGCAGGCCAGTCCCCAGGCTCCACCTGGACACCCAACAAGGAGTTGCTAGGCGTGCTCCTTCTACGGAAGGGCAGGCCTTCCCCCACAAAAAGGAAGGACCAAAGCACACAGAGGAGCACCTGGGGGAAACTGAGGTGCAGCAAGGAGCAGTGAAAATGCCACCTACCAAAAAAAGTCCCTCAACATGACAATCCTCAGAGAGATAAGAGATGACACCTTGGACCCACAGCCAAGCCAATCTGGGGAAGAAAAAAAAAAAAAAGGTAAATTCTTTCTCACATTCACAAAAATAGCTCTGAAAACCACTTCAAGCTGGGTGTGGTGGCTCATGCCTGTAGTCCCAGCTGCTCGGGAGGCTGAGGCAAGAGGACAGCTTGAGGCTGCAGTGAGCTGTGATGGTACCAATGCACTTTAGCCAGGGTGATAGAGCAAGACTCTGTCTCTAAAATAAATAAATACAGAAATAAAATAAAAATAAAAACCACTTCAGTTCCTGGCCGGGCACAATGACTCACACTATAATCCCAGCACTTTGGGAGGCCGAGGCGGGCGGATCACCTGAGGTCAGGAGTTCAAGACCAGCCTGGCCAACATGGTGAAACCCCATCTCTACTAAAAATACAAAAAGTAGCTGGGTGTGGTGGTGGGCACCTGTAGTCCAGCTACTTGGAGGCTGAGGCAGGAGAATTGCTTGAACCTGGGAGGCAGAGGTTGCAATGAGCCGAGATCACACCACTGCACTCCAGCCTGGGTGGCAGAGACCGACCCTGTCTCAAAAAAAAAAAAAACTTCAGTTCCTGAGTCCTGACGTCCTTTCCAAATACCACATAAAAGTAAAATGAGGCCAACATGAAAAACCAAAACGACAAAACACCCAAGAAGGTCAGGAACAAGGCCTGGGCGAGCGGGGCGTGGTCTCTGGGTGGGGAAGCCCCGTTCAGTTCAAACCGAGGCTGGAGAGAGAGAGGATGGGTACATTTGACTCAGAAAATGCACAATCTCTGCACAGGAAAAGAAAGAATCTGAAGGGAAAGCCTGGTGAGAAATACCTGCAGCATTTACAACCAACTAAAGCAATAATCCCAGAGAAATGGGCAAATTCTCTACCTGGAGATCCCAAGAGTCCAATGAGGAATGGGGGATGAAACACGCTTGGCCTTACAGGCGGCCTGGGATGTGCACAGCAAAGCTACCTGGTGTCACCATTCATCTGCCGGTCAGCAATACCTAAAGATGTTGTAATATCAAGGGTTGGCAGGGTGCTGCCAGAGGGGGTAGGTTCCAGCCAGGGCAGCTCTATCCACAGTGGGAGAGGATGTGGCTGGCTTGGCTGAGCCTGGACATGAGGCTGCATCAGGACCCCCTGGCCTGGCTGAAGCCCACTCTTCCAGACCCCTACTTGGGGAGGGAAGGGGGTAGGTGCATGGGGGGTGCTAAAAGCATGAGACTGCGGCCCCTGCTTGGCCTGTGGTCACTTGCCCGTGCCTGGCTGCAAGGCTAGTGGACACACTCTCCAGCCGTGCGGGTTCCCGGCTGTTTACTTAGCACTCATCTGAGTTTATACAAAACCCTTCTGGTCCAAGCTCTGATCCTTCATTAGTAAGAGGAATGAACTTCTGGGAAAAGTGAATGGGGAGGGGCTGTCTGCTCAGGGAGCCACTGGGCAAATGGAGCAACAGCCCCACAGGCCTCGGCGCAGAAAGTGTATGGTGCCCCTCAGTCAGGTACATCCCATCTGATCATCTCCTACCACCACAGATCCCTGCATGAGCGGCAGACCAGGGGCGTGTCCCCCCTTCCAGATGGGGAAGGGGCTCCAGGCAGCTTGTGGGAGGACAGCCTCCAGCCCAGGGAGCTCCTGTCCCTCTGTCTCTGCACCACGCACCTCTCCCGAGGGGGCCGCTCGGGTCACCTGCCCTGACAGCAGCTCTCACGGGACCTCGTTCAGCCTGTGCAAAGTGTAGGGGCTTGGTGTGCAATGCTGAGCCTCCTGGGGTGTGAACAGTCCCTGGCTCCATGCCCAGGGTAGGAGACCCTCCCTGGAACTGGCCCACTGCAGACTCCGCCCATCACCTCGAGGCCTCTCCTTGGAGGGTTCTGATCTGGAAACCAGGGGAATGATCTCATCCAGCGGCCTGGGCCAAGCTGAGAGGGTTTGCGAATTGATGCCCACTTGACCACTTTATTAGCTTCTGCTGCTGGTTCTCTTAAAACATCTCCAGGGCTGGAGGGTGCTATAAATTTTTGGTCAAGGATCCTCTGGCAGCCTCACCGTGCCGGCATCGGTCACATGGCCCAGCCCTAGACCTCCCAGAGAGAGGCCGGGGCCTGGGGTGCCTTTTCTGGAGGGGCAGATCACACATTCCCTGCCTTCTAGAAGCAGTGTGAGGGCTGCTTTTCTGTGACTCAGAACCAGCACATCCCACTACTCACTGCAGACAGGAAATATTTAGTAGACGTTCTGGACCACGAGACAGAAGGGCAAGGAAGGACCCTGAGGTTTAGAATAAGCTGGTCTCACTGCCGCAGATGACTTGGGGGGACCCACTAACGGGGTGGGGGCACAATAGCAGCAGCCCCTGCTGTTGGCTCAGTCCACTCGGGGCTTACCACAGCCCGTCTGCCTCCCAGGCCCAGGGAAACCCCCCAGGAGGTGGGAAGACCTGGGGGGTGTCCCTCTGCCCAGGAGGAAGGCTTGCACCGGCCACGTGAAAACACAGGAGTCCCGTTCTAGTCCTAGTGAGAAGGTTCTGACTGCCCTACCCACCCCGTATTCGCCTCGGCCACTTGCGCCAGAGTGGGGGTGACTTGGGGGGTGGGGTGGGGGCGCTCTCTGAGGAATGCTGGGCGGCAGAGTTTGAAGATGGGGGAAGAGGCCGGGCGCTGTGGCTCAAGCCTGTAATCCCAGCACTTTGGGAGGCCGAGGCGGGTGGATCACGAGGTCAGGAGATCGAGACTATCCTGGCTAACATGGTGAAACCCCGTCTCTACTAAAAATACAAAAAACTAGCCGGGTGTGGTGGCGGGCGCCTGTAGTCCCAGCGACTTGGGAGGCTGAGGCGGGAGAATGGCGTGAACCCGGGAGGCGGAGCTTGCAGTGAGCTGAGATCACGCCACTGCACTCCAGCCTGGGAGACACAGCGAGACTCCGTCTCAAAAAAAAAAAAAAAAAAAAAAAAAAAAAAAAAAAAAAAAAAAAGATGGGGGAAGAATGTTCCAGGAGGAAGGAAAGTGATCTCTGAGGAGCAGGGGAGGAGGCTGCAGAGGCAGGAGGGGCTCTGGGCTGAGGGTGCCAGGGCTGTCCGGAGGGAGGAGGGGCGGCTGGGACGGGGCAGCAGTGGCGAAGTAGCCAGGCAGCTACCCCAGGATGCATTTTGAAAGGAGAACGAGAGGTGTGGCCCACCCACAAGTGGCTTCCTCCATGTGGCCGGGGTCAACCCCATGCGCAGGGAACTGGCCAATGGGAATGTCCTGGCCCCAGCAGAGACACCAGGCTCTGATCTAACTCAGAACGCCGGACTCCCTCAGAGCGCCGCAGCCCATCTCTTGCACCCACAGCACACCCTGCACTCCAGAGGCTTCCTGCGAGCTGCATGTGTTCGGCCCCACCTAGTTCCTCTGGCCTGTCCACGCCGTGCCGTGCCGGTCCACACCCTGTCCAGCCCACTCAAACCGTCCACACCCCTGTACACACTGACAGCTCAGTACCCCTTAGGGGCTGGGCTCAGAACAGACCCTCTAAAGGAGGCCGGAGTGACCGGGCACGGTGGCTCATGCCTGGAATCCCAGCACTTTGGGAGGCCAAGGCAGGGAGATTATGAGGTCAGGAGATCGAGACCATCCTGATTAACACAGTGAAATCTCGTCTCCACTAAAAAAAAAAAAAAAAAAAACCTGGGAGTGGTGGCAGGCACCTGTAGTCCCAGCTACTTGGGAGGCTGAGGCAGGAGAATGGCGTGAACCCAGGAGGCGGAGCTTGCAGTGAGCTGAGGTCACGCCACTGCACTCCAGCCTGGGTGACAGAGCGAGACTCTGTCTCAAAAAAAAAGAAAAGAAAAAAAGAAAAAGGCCGGAGTGGTGGCTCACGCCTGTAATCCCAGCACTTTTGGAGGCTAAGGTGGGAAAATCGCTTGAGCCCAGTTCAAGACCAGCCTGGGCAACATGGTGAGACTGCGTCTCTGAAAATAAGTTGTTTTTGTTCATTTGTTTGTTTTGTTTTGTTTGAGACAGCGTTTCGCACCTGTTGCCTACGCTGGAGTGCAATGGCACGATCTTGGCTCACCGCAACCTCTGTCTCCCGGGTTCAAGCGATTCTCCTGCCTCATCCTACTGAGTAGCTGGGATTACAGGCACCCACCACCACGCCTGGCTAATTGCTGTATTTTTAGTAGAGACAGGGTTTCACCATGTTAGCCAGGCTGGTCTCGAACTCCTGACGTCAGGTGATCCACCTGCCTTGGCCTCCCAAAGTGCTGGGATTACAGCCGTGAGCCACCGCGCCTGACCCTAAAAAAAAGTTTTTTAAACTTCGCCAGGTGTGGTGAAGTTTAATTCAGTTACTCGGGAGGCTGAGGCACGAGAATCACTTGAACAGGTGTGGTGAAGTTTCCTCAGCTACGCAGGAGGCTGAGGCATGAGAATCGCTTGAACAGAGGAGGCCGACCTGAACAAGCCACTTCAGCCTGGGTGACAGAGAGAGATCCTGACTCAAAAAAAAAAAAAAAAAGAGCAGGGCCAGACAGGACCTACCTATGCCTGAAGCTGCTGCAGCTCAACCCCCCGTTCCCCGCCCCCATCTCCTGCATGGCTTTTTCCCTGCAAGTATATACTTTCCTCTGCAATGCCAGCGCGTTCAGAAACTCACATCCCACTTTTAAACGCTGACACCTATGACAAGCTCTTCCTCGATGGTGACAAGCTCTTCCTCGATGGTAAGGAGCCCTCGGCCACGAGCAGCAAGCCCAGCTTATGAAGGACAAGGGGTTCGGTCGCCTTCCAGCCCATCACGGATCACTGCTGGGTGGAAACCACGGCTCTGTGGGCCTTGTGGGCGGGTCCTGCCCTCCTCAGAGGCAGCCGGCAGTGACCAGGAGGTGATGGGGGGTGTCAGCCTGGGGCATGTGCAGACACACACCACCCAGGAGAAAGATTCTGGGCAGCTCACCACACAGCCCTCTGCCTGGTTTCGAAAAAAGGGGACCATCTGAAGGCCACCGGGTGGTGGGTGGAGAGGCCAGTCCAGAGTGAGACGGCCGGCACAAAGTCCAAGGGCTCTGCTGTCACTGACCCCAGTGGCCTACAGGCTGAATGCCCACCCAGTCCCATCCTCCCCTGCGTCACCGACCCCAGTGGCCTGCAGGCTGAACGCCCATCCATCCCCCGCATCACTTCCCCACTGTACCTGAGACAGGGTTATTTATTTATTTTGAGACAGAGTTTCACCCTTGTAGCCCAGGCTGGAGTGCAGTGGCACGATCTTGGTTCATTGCAACCTCTGCCTCCTGGGTTCAAGCAATTCTGCCTCAGCCTCCTGAGTAGCTGGGACTACAGGTGCCCACTACCACACCCAGCAAATTTTTTGTATTTTTAGTAGGGACGAGGTTTCACCATGTTGGCCAGACTGGTCTCCAACTCCTGACCTCAGGTAATCCACCCACCTCACCTCCCAAAGTGCTGGGATTACAGGTGTAAGCCACTGCAACCAGCTGAGACCGGGTAATTTACAAAGAAAAGAGATTTGGGCCGGGCGTGGTAGCTCACGCCTTTAATCCCAGCACTTCAGGAGGCTGAGGAGGGTGGATCACAAGGTCAGGAGATGGAAACCATCCTGGCCAACACGGTGAAACCCCGTCTCCACTAAAAAATACAAAAAAGTACTCGGGCGTGGTGGCAGGCGCCTGTAGTCCCAGCTACACAGGAGGCTGAGGCAGGAGAATGGCGTGAACCCAGGAGGTAGAGCTTGCAGTGAGCCGAGATCATGCCACTGTACTCCAGCCTGGGCGACAGAGTGAGACTCCGTTTCAAAAAAAAAAAAAAAAAAAGGAAAGAAAAAAAAAAGAAAAGTTATTTAATTGGCTTACCGTTCCATAGGCTATACAGGAAGCATGGCTGGGAGGCCTCAGGAAACTTACAGTCATGGCGGAGGGCGAAGAGGAAGGAGGAGGAAGAGACTGAAGGGGGAGGTGCCACACACTTTTAAACAGGCAGATCTCGTAAGTACTCACTCACTATCACGAGAACTGCAAATTCGCCCCCATCATCCAATCACCTCCCACCAGGCCCCTCCCCCAACACTGGGGTTTACAATTTGACATGAGATTTGGGCTGGGACGCAGATCTAAGCTGTATCACCCACACAACTCACTTCAGGGTCTAGCATTGGCAAGGGCAGTTGCCTCTACCCCGAGGGGTACCCCTCAGTAAGGGAAGTCTCTGGACACAGGGAGGGAGGCTCTGGAAGCCTTCTAAGACCGGCAGACCTCCCTCCCCACTCCATGATAGGAGAGTCTCAGATCTGCCTCAGACTCATCAGGCAAAGGAAATGGATGACAGATCTACGCACAGCAACTGGGATTTGCAGCCAGCTGGAGCAGGTGGCTGCATAGAGGAAGGTGCCCTGCTGCTGGGGGGCATCACACATTTGCCACCATGGGAGGGAGGGCTTAGCTCAGTCTCCAAGGTGGCACAAGGCCACAACAGCCTTCCAGGAGGAAAACCAGGATGCCCCTGTTCTGTGCCGTCAGGGGCTGGCTCTGTATGGCAGGGCCTGAGCCAAGGAGGGGAGAGGATCAGGGTGGGGGAGGCAAGCAGCCATTGCATGAGTGATGAGACAGAGAGGAGCCATGAGGAGGTGAATGGCTAGGCTGGGAGAAGCCCAAGGCCGAGGGGCTGGCTTGAATTTGGAATGCTGAATGTGGTCATCACTGGGTTATGGACCCCTCCGTGCCCCACTCTGTGACCACACAGCAGCCTTGAGTGAGCAGGCTCTTACGGAAATCCACCATCCTCCAGGTCACATTCCACAGGAGCTGATGGGGGCCCACCTGCTTCCATGCCACCCAGGGCCAGGTATGAGACCCAGGCCTGACCGCTTAGCACTTTCCCCATGTCCAGCCATAGCTGGCTTGGAAATGGGCAGAGTACAGGAGCTGCCCACCACAGGGGATCTCCCAGAGCTACCTGGACAGCCTGACCTTTTTCCACTGGCAAAGCCTGAACTTGTGAGGTATAGACAGGGAGCTGTGAGCTTTATCCTGCAATTACACCAGGACAGTCTAAGAGTGGAGCCATCACAGAGGAACACAGATGGAAAGTGACTCCTGGATCCAACTATGCCTGAAACCAACAGACCTCTCTCTCTGGTCACACAGATCAACAAACTGCCCTGTGCTTAAGCCAGTCTGGTGGGCTGGTATCAGCACTCAGAAGCCTACTCACCAACCAGGGACCGAGTTCCATGCTAGGTCAACACTGGGGCAGAGAGAGGGGTCAGATGCATGGCAAGAGTGAATGCAAGAATTCTGCACAGACAGAAAATCAGGGCCAAAGGTGACCAGAGAATTGTAGGCTCCCAAGAAGTCAAAGCACTCTTGGGAAATTGAGGGCTGGGACTGGGCCTCCTCCAGGTCTCCATGGACAGGAAGACCTCAGCTGACTCTAGCATGACCCAAGCTTTTTAAGGTCTGAATAAGGGTTTGCGGTCTAGGTACTCCAGATTGCTTAATCTCCTAATCTGCTCTCTTTTTAAAATTTGTTTTAGAAACGAGTCTTTGCTAAGTTACCCAGGCTGAGTGCAGTGGCTATTCACAGGCACTACAGCCCTGAACTCCTGGGCTCAAGCAATCCTCTTGCCTCAGTCTCCAAAGTAGCTGGGACTACTAGTGCGGTGTCACTGTGCTGGACTTGATCTCCTCTTCATAAACACTTAAGTCATTTTCAGTTCCTTACTGCTAGCAACGTTCCGTATCGAACATCCAGAGACACAGCTTTACCTGGTTTCTGCAGCTCCTGGGGTACAGAACATGTCTATCAATTATGCCCAGTGACCCACTACCCCCATGTCAGTGCCCAAGAGACAGCTCCAACAGGAGACAGGAAGCAGGAAGTATGAGCTCATTTTGCACAGGAGGAAACTGAGCCTGTGAATGGGGCAGGAAGTTGCCTGAGGCTACACAGCGGGAAGGTTGCAGGTGTGAGCTTCCTGGTCTCCTCCCTGCAATTACAGGCTCTTCCCCTGACAGAAGTACTTCAGGAACCATGGAGTCAGACCCCAAGGTTTATAGTCTGGCCATGCCCAGTCTTGCAGTGACTCCTTGGGAGAACTCTTTTCCCTCTCTGCATTTTTATAATGCTAGCTATAAAATACAGGGAATCCCAAACCTGACTGCTCTTCAGAAATTCGAGGCACACACTGTCCAAGGAGCTCTAGACTCTGCATTAAAGAGTACATTAAAATGCACCCTCAGAATTTACAGTATTATAGCTTTTCTGAAAAAGCAGTTAACAATGACTGAGCACTTATTACATGACATGGATTAAGAATTCAGTCCTCCCAACAATCCTGGGAGATAGGTATTATTATTCTCCCTACTCCCCAGTCAGGAAAGTCATAGCAGATAGAGGTTCCATAGCTTTCATTATCTTCTGGTAATGTTCCTTACAGGTTTTGGTATTAATGTTACATTGACCTCATAAAATGAGTTGGGAAATACTCCCTCATTTTTAGTCTCTGTGCAGGTTTGTATGAGACTGGTGGTATTTTTTTTAACTGCTGGGAATTTCTCAATGAAACCATCTGAACCTAGAATTGTCTTTGTGGGAAGATTTAAAATTACAGATTCAATGTATTTAATTGGTGTAGGACTATCCAGATTTTCTATTTCTTTTAGCATCAGTTTTGGTAAGTTGTGTATCATCTAAAATTTCAAATGTACTGTTGAAAAGTCCTCCATACTATCTTCTTATCCCTTTAATGCTTGTAGTATCTATAGTGATGTCCTCTTTTTCATTCTTGATAGTGAAATTTGTGTTATCTTTGTTCTTACTCAATCTTTCCAGGGGTTTATCAGTTCTATTAATCTCTTCAAAGAACCAATTTTTGGCTTTATTGATTTTCTCATTTTTTGCTTTATTCCATTAATTTCTGCTCTTATTTTTACTATTTCCTTTCATCTTTAGTTTTATTTTTCTTTTTCTAGCTTCTTGAGTGGAAGCTTAGAGCAGTAATTTTCTTTTTCTTTTTCTTTTTTTTTTGAGATGGAATCGCACTCTGTTGTCCAGGCTGGAGTGCAGTGGCATGATTTTGGTTCACTGCAACCTTCACCTCCCAGGTTCAAGCAATTCTCCTGCCTCAGCCTCCTTAGTAGCTGGGATTACAGACACCTGCCACCACACCCAGCTCATTTTCTTGTATCTCTAGTAGAGATGGGGTTTTCACCATGTTGACCGGGCTGGTCTCGAACTCCTGAGCTCAGGTGATCTGCCCACCTTGGCCTCCCAAAATGCTGGGATTACAGGCGTGAGTCCCTTTGCCTGGCCTAATTTTCAATCTTTCTTCTAAAGCTATCCAATTTCCTCTAAGCAGTGTTTTGGTTGTACTGCACAGCATTTGATATGTCTTATTTTTCACTGTTCTTGTCAACATATTTTACCCCTTCCACTGTGATTATTGACCCATTGATTATTTATAAGTGTGACATGTAAGCCGGCACGGTGGCTCACGTCTGGAATCCCAGCACTTTGGGAGGCCGAGACGGGTGGATCACGAGGTCAGGAGATGGAGACCATCCTGGCTAACACGGTGAAACTCTGTCTCTACTAAAAATACAAAAAATTAGCCGGGCGTGGTGGCGGGCACCTGTAGTCCCAGCTACTGGGGAGGCTGAAGCAGGAGAATGGCGTGAACCCCGGAGGCGGAGGTTGCAGTGAGCTGAGATCGCGCCACTGAGCTCCAGCCTGGGCGACAGAGGGAGACTCGGTCTCAAAACAAACAAACAAACAAACAAACAAAAAACAGGTGTGATATGTAATTTCCAAGCATTTGCAGATTTTCCAGTTATTGACTTCTAATTCAGAGAGGACACACTGTATGATTTCAATCCTTTGAAATTTGCTGAGACTTGTATAAGGTCCATGGTCCATTTCGATAAACATCCTATGTGCACATGGGAAGAGTAAGTAGGTTTTAGTGTTGTACATATGTGAACTAGGTCAAGTTGGTTAATCCTATTGTTCAAACTGTGTGAGGTTGATTCAAGGATAAAGAAAGAAACCAGTGGGATACAGTTCTGAAAGACACACACACACACACACACACACACACTTCAGTTATGCTGAGATGTTGGGGACTCCTCCAATTCGGTGAAAAAAAAATTATGCTTTTCAATAAATGATGCCAGGTCAATTGGATATCCACACGGAAAAAAATGAGCTCTGGCCACGTACCACACCATTCACAATAATTAATATGTAATCAATCATAGATCTAAATATGAGCCCTAAAACAAGCTTCTAAAACACAGGAGGATATCCTAATAAAAAGTTACTAACTATAAAGAAAATACTGATAAATTGGACATCACTAAGAGTAACTCCTGTTCATCCAAAGCAAAAGTAAACCACAAAATAGAAGAAGGTATTTGCGATAACGTCAATCAACCGGAATCCAAGAATCCGTCTACAATACAAAGGGCACGCGTCGGACCAAGAACTCGTATCCAGACTATGGGAAGAACCTCTACGAACGAAGTAGACAGACAACCCGATTTTCAAACGGACCCGGGCGAACACCCAGGCGGCTGGGGCTGGTTCTAGGCCCCCATTGCTCCGCCCTGCAGGGGCCGCTCCGGCCTGGTCGCCTTCTCCGGGCGCATCCAGGGAACTCGCTCGCTCCTCCTTAAGCGGGAGGCGGTCGGAGAAGCTCGGGCCGCGTCTCCCCGACTCCGCCCCCGGGGGTTGCCTTTCCCTTAGAAGGCCAAGCCCTAAGCCCAGCCTCTCGCCGGCTGGGAGTCGCGCGGTGCCCCGCTCGCTGCCCAGGACCCCGACGCCGCGGCCGGAGCCCCCAGCGAGCGCGGGAAGCCCCGCGGACCTCGCGCTCCCGGCTGGGGCGCGGACGGGGCGGGCGCCGGGGCGGGGCGCGCGTCCTCGCGGGTCTGAATGGAAGGGTCGAGGTCGTCGGCGGCGGCGAGCAGATCCTGAAGCCAGAACTCCACCCCGGCGCCCGCGCCATGCGGCGGGAGAGGTGAGCGCGGCGGGCGTGGCGTCCGTGCCGGGGTGCCCGGGGTGCCCGGGAACGGCGAGGCCGGGGACACGCGCGCAGGACGCGAGCGGCGGAGGTGGGCGGCCCCGGGCGGGGGCGGGGCGGGCCGGGGTCCGGGCAGTCGCCGTGGGGGACGCGCTGGGCTGTGCCCTCCGCCCCCGCCGCCCACGCACTCGTCTTCGAGGGCGGGCCCGGCGGCCCCGGAGCAACCCGCCGTCTCCCCGCGGCCCCTCCGCTCCCTGGCAGCGGCGGGGAATGTCTGTGGCTGAATCGAGGCTCTGAAAGAACGTGGCGCTGGGTTTTTAAAGATTTGGGGCACAAAAAACGAGAGCGGACCGGGCGCCGGCTACGGCCCTTCCCGAGGGCCACGCCCAGCCCGGCGCCCCGCGCGCCCCGTTCCCCGCGCCGCTTCCCTCCACCCGGCTGAGCGCTTGTGCCCGCAGGTGCGGCGCCCCCCACCCGCGTCGCCGCCATGGAGGTGCTGCGGCGCTCCTCGGTCTTCGCCGCCGAGATCATGGATGCCTTTGACCGCTCGCCCACCGACAAGGAGCTGGTGGCCCAGGCCAAGGCGCTGGGCCGGGAGTACGTGCACGCGCGGCTACTGCGCGCCGGCCTCTCCTGGAGCGCGCCCGAGCGCGCCGCGCCTGTCCCGGGACGCCTGGCCGAGGTGTGCGCGGTGCTCCTGCGCCTGGGTGAGTGCGCCCTGGTGGGACCCCCAGCTGCGCCTCCTCCCCTGCTGGGCCGCAGCCTCCCTCCGAGGCCGAGATGAGGGGCTGGCCCAGGGGCGCCCACCCCCTGACGGCCAGGCGCTCGGGACAGGGCCACCCAGGCGGGTGCTCCCAGATCTGCTCTCAGGCCTCCCACGCCACAGGCCCCCCCATCAGCTGCCTGCTCAGCCCAGATTTCAGCCATGCTGGCCATAAACAATAGAAAGCTCCAGAAAGAATAATCTATTAGTGGGTGGCTAAGGTCCCACAGTGACCCTTGTTCTCTGCTGGGCACAGAAACCCTTTGTAGGAGCACGTGTCCCGATGTTTATTTTGGAAAACAGATCCTTGCTGTTACTGGCCGAGATCCCGCCCGCTGCCCTCTGGATTCCAAGGCCTCCGAGGCCCCCCATTGGAAATTGCGCCCAACCGGGCTGGGTAGCCACAACCTCGGTATTCGTTGGTGCTGTGAGGACATCTGGGGGTGCTCGGTTCTGGGGTCACACAGCCCACTGGCTGGCCCCACTGTCTCCAAGGTCTGGACTGCAGAGGGTGGGACCAGCCGTCCCTCACCACAGCTGGGCTGCTGCCGTCACCTGTGAATGTTTATGAGGTGCCCAAAGAGGGCACATGGGGCGCTTGTGGCCGCGCCCGGGAAGGGGAGGTGACAGCAGCGGTGAAACTCTGAATCGGTGGCTCTTCCGGCAGGGGGTTGGGGTTGGAGGTCACGACCCTGTGAGGGGACATGCTGCCTCCTTTCAGGCTGACGCTGGCATGAGCTGTGGGTGGCCCCTGCCTTTACATGGTGGGCTGGGCCCAGAGAGCAAAGCTGTGCAGACTCCTGCCCAGGAGTGTGTGTGGGGTACACACAGAATCCATGGGGGCCAGCACAGAGCCTCCAGGAGGAGGTGGAGTCCCATGTGAGGCCTAGGTTGGAAGGAGGGAGAGGTCCCTGGGTGGGAGCCAGGCTGTTGGTGGGACTCCGTGAGACCCGCCACCTGCTGCTGCCTCTAGCCAGACTCTGAGAATGACCCTAGGGGATCCTTTAGTGGCCTTCTGAGAAGATGACGCCAGACTCCTGGAATGGCTGAGAGGAAGTCCCAAATGTCCAGGGGGGCCCCGGAGGGACACAGCTCAGACCTGCATCTGCCCTCACAGCTACTCAGGGTCAGTCTCCCGAGGCCAGTGCTGTCTCTTGCCCTCGGGCAGCACAGACAGGAAGAAGCCTGGGTTGTGTCCCCACCTTCAGTCTGGGGCCAGCCTGCAGCAGCCCCGGAGGTCTGTGTTTGGGAGCCGCAGGGTCAGGCCTGGGAATTTCCATGTCACCCCCCACCCCCGGTCAGCCTCTCCTGGGCTCTGCTCTGGTTCCAGATCTTAATTAGTGAGATACAGAGCAGCTGGCTCTGGGGAGGGGATGAGGGCGCCTTTATCGGCCAGAATGGTCCGGTCAGGAGCATTACCCTGTTTGCTTTGGCTGGAGAATTGGCTGGGCTGGGGACTCCCAATCCCAGGGCCCTGTGGCATTCCCGGCACCATCTGCCCTGTGCCTGTGCACTGCTGCTGCCAAGGGCGCCACAGGCAGCACTCGGGGCGGTGGGCCTGTAGGGGGCCGTCCTCGGCTGCCAGGGCGGGCTGATGCAGTGCCACCTCCAAGCATGTCCCCTTGGCAGCAAGAGCCCAGGTGGGAGTGTAGCAGTGCGGGTGGCCCAGGACAACGGCTCACCCTCTGCACCTGAGCGGTCCCTGAGCCATGCTGGGGCCTGAGCCAGACGCTCGGGCTTCCCCCTGCTCTCACCCCGAAGCTTTCTCTGCCCAGCCCCTCCCCACGTCGGGCTCTGGCCGCCTGCCTGGTCCCTCCTGCTCTGGGCAGCTCGGCTGCCTGTCGGCTGTGAGTCACCAGCAGGCACGGCCCACGCTCTCGCAGGATTCCCGCCCCACCGGCTTGGCCGGCTTGGCCTAGGGGCTGGCTCGTCAGAGGGGCAGGACTGGGGGCACCCTCAGCACTTCCTTGGTCTCCTGGTCTCTAGGGGCCAAGGTTGGGGGACGGCTCAAGGGAGGTCAGATGGGGTTAAGTGGAGGTGGGAATCAGACAAGTTAAGTCAGGAACAGGCCGGAATTCAAGCAGGGTCAGGTGGGGTCAGGTGCAGGGTGTGCCCCAAGCCAGTTGTGTCCCAGGGAGCTGGGGCGTGGGCTGTCTCTCACTGCCTTTGTGACCACACAGGGGATGAGCTGGAGATGATCCGGCCCAGCGTCTACCGCAACGTGGCTCGTCAGCTGCACATCTCCCTGCAGTCTGAGCCTGTGGTGACCGATGCGTTCCTGGCCGTGGCTGGCCACATCTTCTCTGCAGGTATGCCCAGCCTGCCCGTCCCATGGGACCTCAGGGAGGGATCTAGGGTCTGGCTCAGGCTCACAGGGACCCCACGAGCTGGCCCCCACCCATCCTGACGCTGCCCAGTGCCCACCGGTGCCATCTCGCTGCTGCGGGTGTCAGGAGCTGCCCAGCCACCAGCGTGGGCTCACACCACAGCATTCAGGGTCTCTTGTGGTTCTGCAGGCTGGTGGGCCTGCTGAGCAGCTGGCACAGGCTTCTCGAGCAGTGGTGGTTGTGGTCCAGCATTAATGAGGCTGCACGACCTGCAGTCCTGTGGGGTGGCACGTCCTAGGGTTGCTTGGGTTCCTGCAGGGGCCCCCGCGCAGGGCTTGGGCTTCTCGTAGCGTGGTGCTGTGTCCCGAGGAGGAGTGGCCAGGGGCAGGTTTCCCACACAGCTCCCGAGTAGATGCTGCCAGGCTGTTAGGATAGACCCTCAGAAGTCACGGGGGGCCGGGCGCGGTGGCTCAAGCCTGTAATCCCAGCACTTTGGGAGGCCGAGACGGGCGGATCACGAGGTCAGGAGATCGAGACCATCCTGGCTAACCCGGTGAAACCCCATCTCTACTAAAAAAAAAAAAATACCAAAAAAACTAGCCGGGCGAGGTGGCGGGCGCCTGTAGTCCCAGCTACTCAGGAGGCTGAGGAGTAAACCCGGGAGGCGGAGCTTGCAGTGAGCTGAGATCTGGCCACTGCACTCCAGCCTGGGCGACAGAGCGAGACTCCATCTCAAAAAAAAAAAGAAGTCATGGGTAACTGCTGGATTCTGGTGGTCAGAGGCAAGGCTTTAGGGCTCCAGCGTCCAGGAGAGGGGACAGCATGGGGGCAGGAAGTCCAAGCTGACTGGCTCCGGGGGGTGTCCAGAGAACAGCAGTGCGTCTCACCTGGCTGTGCCTGCCTCACCTGTGACCCTCCTGGGCACTCCCATCTCTGCCCTGGAGAGGCAACTCCGGGCCCCACCTCCCCACTCCTGCTGCTCCCGGCTGTCCACATGCTTCTAGGCCCACAAGTCCCCTGCTTGGTGCCCTGCTGTCCACTTGTCCAGCTGCCTCGGCCTGGATTTGTCCAGTGTGGCTTCTGTCCGCTTGCCCCGTGTCATCAGGTCTGGCCCTGCAGACCTCAGCCCCTTTGACCTCTGTGACCTTGGATCCCGTCCTGGCACCCCGTGCTATGAGCTGCCCCTGGGTGTGGCAGGCGCTGGGTGCTGCCATAGGGGTGAGTGGTGCGCCGGCCCTGATGTGGCACCTCCCTGATTGGCACATCCCTCAGCTGTTTTCCAAGTGCTGTCCGGGTGCTGGGCACAGCTCTGGGCCAGCGAACCCCGGGTGAGCAGGATTCCCTGAAGTTTGGAGGAGGGGGAATGCTGTTCACCCGAGGTGGGTTTTTGGAAGACACCTGGCAGCAGGGAGGCCTTGCACACCGTCGTCTGGGAGCTGGTCTGAGTCCGTGGCCAATCAGCTGTGTGACTGTGGCCCTCTGTCATCTCTGTGGCCTCAGCTGCCTTGTCTGCGGGGCAGTCCTGACAGCAGCAGGAGCCGGGCATCAGGCAGAGGCGCCAGAGGAAGTCACACCCTCGCTGTGGGAGATGCATCCCATACCACGGGGGGGACCCTCAGAGCTAGGGGTCTTCAGATGGCCTCAGGACCTCCACCCACCGGAGGGCAAGGGGAAGAGGCCAGAAGTGTGAGGACCACTGCCTCTCGCTCAGGCAGACCCCACCCTTGTGGGGTGACCTCCAGCTCCTCTCCCAGGCATCTCCTCTGACCCCGGGTGGGCCGGCCGGAAGCCTGGAGACAGAGCCGGGCTGACACCCTCGGCTGTAGGCCAAGGCGGCGGGGGCTGCCAGCGTTTGCTGACAGAGTCCGGCCTCTCCAGTGCCACACTTGCTCACTGCTGACCTCCCTGGACAGAAGTGACTTAGGCTGGGATGCAGCGGTGACCCTGCAGGCTGCTGGAGAGGGAAGGCTGAGTCCTGGGGTGGAGTCCAGGCGAGGTCTGGTCCTGCCCCCAGGCTTGTTTTGTTGCCACAGCATGTACTGGAGTGCCTCAGACCACACCTGGGGAGGGGCAGTGGCCTCAGGCTGTGGTGTGGGGTCAGGAGGCAGAACCGAGCTGGGTGCGGGCGAGACGCCCTGTCTGGCACTCCTTGGGGTGGCCTCAGAGCCTGGATTCTGTCACTGCTCCTGTGTTCCTCTGGGAGATTGTAAATGAATCCTCTTCGGCAGTGTGGCTCCAAGGCCCCCATATGGCAGCCCGGTGGGGCTGATGGTGGGGGGCCGGACCCAGCCAGGCTGAGGCGTGTCATGGAGCAGACCTAGGTTGACTGGGGGTACATATGGGTAGGGGCTGGGGAGTGGGCGGGTGGTGTGGCTCAGGGGCTGGGTGGGCAGGGGGCAGGGTCCACGGCACAGTGGGTGGCAAAAGCATGGTGGCAGGAGCTGGCGAGCTGGTGCCCGCCCCTCCTTCCCCCAGGGTAGCCCAGGCAGGCACCCGGAGGAGGCAGCGGGTGGGGCCCAGGAAGGAAGCCAGGAGTGGAAGGCATCCTGGGCTGACGACCCCTCTTGGCCCTCCCTGGGCCGACGCCGGTGCGTGGTCGGCCCCCCGGGCGTCTGTCTCGGGGCTGCTGGGTTTACGAGCCGCAGGCTGGCTTTAAAAGGAACAGTCACTTCCGAGAATGCAGCAGCCTGCCCGGGCCCCGGAGGTGGAGCAGGCCCCGGAGGTGGGCCTCCCCCTTTGGCAGGGAGAGAGGATGGGGCTGGGATGCCCCTGCCCGCCCAGCCTTGCCTGAGCAGCGCCTGGCCTGAGGTGGGGGCGGTTTCTAGGAAGGCTCTGGTTGGTTCTGGGAGGGCGCCTGAAGGCCGGGGAGGGCTGAGGGGAACGGTGATGGCGGGACGAGTGGGCACACAGCTGACAGGGGATGTTGGGGGGCACCGACCAGGTGGTTCGGACCATGTGTAGAGTTCAGTTTAAGTCTTGTGGGTTTCGCTGGAAAACTGGAGCTGACTCCCCTGTGGTCAACATCCCCCAGCCCACCTAGCGCCCCAGGCTTGTCCCATGCAGGCCTGGCTCTGGCCACCCGGCAGCCTCCACACCACCACCTGCCTGAGGGGAGCCGCGCAGGCTGAAGCACAGGAGCTGCGTGACCTGCGACGGGTTTCTGAGCCTCCCTGAACTTAGAGCCACCTGACTAGGGAGCTAGGGCAGGGCTGCTCCCTTCTGCCCCTCAGGCCCACTGGCAGCTGCACCCCCAATCCCCTTCACCCTTTGTCCATCCCAGTCCTCTTGGGCCCTTTTGCCTACAGAGTGAGCCTCTAGCCTCCAGGTGCTTTACATGTCCTTGCCTCCCTGCCTGAGGCCTCTCCCATGCCAGCCACCCCTGCACACTCTGACCCCGGGTCTTCCTCCCTCTCTTCCTCTTAGCAGGCACCCCGAGGGTGTGCGCCCAGCCCAGCCCCTCCACTGCAGGCAGGCGGCACGACCTGCACTGGCTGGGGTGTTGGCTGGTGTGATGTGAGCCACCTGACGGCCGCAGGGCAGGGCTCCGTGGGGGTCTCCAAGTCTCCAGCCCCAGGAGCCTCCCATGAAGGCCAACAAATGTTTTCTGACTGTTTTCATTTAGGGCTTCAAAGTTCCCACTCAGGACTTTGGAATAACTCATTTCCAAAGTGGTAGAACTCATTTTCCTCCCCATTTAAAAGTCAGCAATAGTTTTTTCTTCTTTGAATTTGAATTGTATTTCTATAACTACATATGTAATTTTATATAATTCTTCTAATGATAGTTTTACTATAAGAAAAATTTAAATGGCTGGGTGCAGTGACTCACGCCTGTAATTCCAGCACTTTGGGAGGCCGAGGTGGTTGGATCACCTGAGATAAGGAGTTCGAGACCAGCCTGACCAAAAAGAAGAAACCCTGTCTCTAATAAAAA
Source organism: Theropithecus gelada (assembly GCF_003255815.1). Taxonomy (NCBI): domain Eukaryota; kingdom Metazoa; phylum Chordata; class Mammalia; order Primates; family Cercopithecidae; genus Theropithecus; species Theropithecus gelada. Next base: position 118,067,429 of record NC_037680.1, read on the forward strand.
TACAAAATTAGCTGGGCGTTGTGGCACATGCCTGTAATCTCAGCTACTCAGGAGGCTGAGACAGGAGAATCGCTTGAACCTGGGAGGCAGAGGTTGCGGCAAGCTGAGATTGTACCACTGCTCTCCAGCCTGGGTGACAGAGGCAGACCCCTATTCTTTCTTTCTTTTTTCTTTTTTCTTTTTTTTTTTTTTTTGCGACGGAGTTTCACTCGTCGCCCAGGCTGGAGGTGCAGTGGTGCAATCTTGGCTCACTGCAACCTCCATCTCCTGGGTTCAAGCAATTCTCCTGCCTTAGCCTCTCAAGTAGCTGGGATTACAGGCGTGTGCCACCACGCCTGGCTAATTTTTGTATTATTAGGAGAGACAGAGTTTCACCATGTCAGCCAAGCTGGTCTCGAACTCCCGACCTCAGGTGATCCACCTGCCTTGGCCTCCCAAAGTGCTGGGATCACAGGCATGAGCCACCACGGCCAGCCAAAGAGACCCTATTAAAAAAAAAAAAATGCTGGGTGCGGGGGCTCACGCCCAGCCTGCCTTCTATGGCTGACCACCACATTTATGTAACCATTTATCTGTTGAAGGACACTTGGGTTCTTTCCACCTTTTGGCAATTGTGAATTGGCTGCTGTGAACGTCTGTGACTATTTGTTGGAGCTGATTTTTGTTTTCATAAAAGATCCAGGTTTGCTGCTGTATGAGGGACTGGAGAGCAGTGCTCCATCTTTGCATGTGCGGTGTCCGCAGGCTGACTCCCTCCAGGGATCACTGCTGGGCGGCATGTTTTATGGCCGTTCAGATACTGCCAGTGCCCTCCAACTGGGCTTCCCACCAAGGTTTACAAGGCTTTGCAGTTGCCTGAATCCTCACACTGCCATTTAAAAGCATTTATTTATTTATCTAGAGACGGGGTCTCGCTCTGTCGCTCAGGCTGGAGTGCCGTGGTGCGATCTTGGCTCACTGCAACCTCCGCCTCCCCGGGTTCAAGCGATTCTCCTGCTTCAGCCTCCTGAGTAGCTGGGATTACAGGTGCGTGCCACCATGCCCAGCTAATTTTTTTGTGTATCTTTTGTAGAGACGGTGTTTCACCATGTTGGTCAGGCTGGTCTTGAACTCCTGACTTTGTGATCTGCCCGTCTCGGCCTCCCAGAGTGCTGGGATTACAGGCGTGAGCCACCGTGCCTCGCCTACAAGCTTTTAATGCAATAGATCACATCTTGTTTTAATTTGCCTTTCTTTGGTTATGAATGAAGGTGAACATGTTTTGTGTCTCTGATTTATAATTTTTTTGGGTGAATCAGCTGTTCCAGTTCTGTGCTCGTAGTTCTTTTGAAAGCCTCTCTTTTCTCACTAATATATAAAATGTCTGCCCGTGTTGAGGCGTTGTGTCCTGCCTTTTGTTCTTTCCCCCGCTGTCGCCATCTTTTGTCTTCTCTTTCAAGGCGGCTTCCATCTCAGTTCAGCCTCAGCAGGTTAGGGGTCTGGGGAAGGCAGTTTCTCCGCAGGCCTCAGCTTCTTTATATGTAAAATGTGGATGCCAGGCCTGCTGCGGGAACAGGCTGCCACGGGGTGCTGACTGTGAGGTCACTGGCTGCTCACTGGCTGCTGCCCTCAGTTCCCTCGCCTCACCCCGCATTGTAGCTGCGGCCTCCTCCACAGACGTGGGCTGGGCAGGTATGCAGTGGAGTCCGAGAAACCTGCCTGCCCGAGAACTGCCTGAGAGGGTGGACAGGCAGCCAGCTGGCCAGGTGTCCTGTAGGGGAGCGGTCCCCCTTGGGAGGGTCCCTGGTCATTAGCTGGACAGCAAGCACAACAGCAGCTCAGAGAGGCCCAGCCCCTTCCTTCAGTGCTCCCGTGGGCGGGATTCAAGTTCTGGTCTTGACCATCTCTCTCCCTGCAGGCATCACGTGGGGCAAGGTGGTGTCCCTGTATGCGGTGGCCGCGGGGCTGGCCGTGGACTGTGTGAGGCAGGCCCAGCCTGCCATGGTCCACGCCCTCGTGGACTGCCTGGGGGAGTTTGTGCGCAAGACCCTGGCAACCTGGCTGCGGAGACGCGGCGGATGGGTGAGCACCTGAGCGCCCGTTGGGGTGGGAGAGCTGGGGTGCCAGGGTGCAGAGGTATGGGAGGGAGTGGCGCGTGGGTGATCACCTGAGCACTGCTGGGGGAGACGGGCGAGGCAGGGAGTGCGGCAAAGGCCGAGACCCACAGGCAGGCCCTGGGCTCTCTCCTCTGCCTGGATCCAGCACTGACTTACCCCCTGACCCTACCCCTGTACTAAAGACCTGCTGCCCCCAGCCCCTGCCCACCCGAGTGGGAAAAGCAAGGCCCCGAGGGGTGGGTATCAGAGCCAAACCCTTCATCTGTCTCCATGCCCCCAGCTTCCCGCCCTGCCCTGTCCAGACCGCAGGTGCTGCTGGGGCCTGGGTATGGAGGGCGGCTCCCCTGCCCAGAGTCCAGCGTTCTTTCCTGCACAGTGGGTGTTGGGCCCGGTGTGTAAATCAGTGGCCAGGGATGACAGGGCTCAGACCCCTCTGCTGGGGTCTTTGGTTCAACATCTCGAGAGATTGAAGTCAAGTGGTCTGTGGGAGCTGTGGTCTCCCGAAGGCTGAATTGGGGGTGGGGGAGGACACTGTCCTAAGATGACACGCGGCTACAGGCATCCCTCAGCACAGAAACCCCAAGACTTCCGTCCCCTCCTGCCTTCCTCCTGTGGAGTCTGGCATGGGGCTGGGCACTGTGTGCCCTGTGGGCGAGGACACTTTGAGCAACGCCAACGCCACAGGTCCAGGCTGCAGGGAAAAGACGTCATTTATTAGCAGGAAGTGAAGGGAATAAGAGAATTGGAGTGGATGTTCATTCACTCATCCAGGAGGAACCTCAGAGTCCAGGGAGTCCTTGGGCTTCTGGAAGCGCAGTTCCTGCTGTTGTTCCAGGCAGAGTCTGAATGAAGCTGGGTTTGCCTCTTCCTGGCAGCCCAGGCTCCGAGGCCCCACAGGAGGACGCTGGGGTACTTGTAGCCCCTGGGGCGCAGCAGGCAGGTGGTTGAGGGGAGCTGGCACCCTGGTCTGGGTGTCCGGAGCCCCAGCAAGGGCCACGAAGGCCTCTCCTGCGCGGCAGGGGCCCTCCGGCCGGCCTGGCTGCCCTCTGTCCCCACCTCTGGTGCTTCCTGGCTCTTCACACTGGCTGAATGTGCACGGTGTTGGGTCTGGTCTTGTGCTGGAGACTTCAGTCCAGGCCGCAGACCTCCTTCCCGAACAGTCTCCTGCATTCCCTCACACAATTTGCTGATATTCTGGTGCACAGTGCTAGGGGGCCTGGTGGTGCTGGGGGCCTGGCGGTTTCGGGGGGCCTGGTGGTGCTGGGGGCCTGGCAGTTTCGGGGGGCCTGGTGGTGCGGGGGGTCTGGCGGTGTTGGCTCTGCTCTCTCACGTTCTCCTTCTTCCCTCCCAGACTGATGTCCTCAAGTGTGTGGTCAGCACAGACCCTGGCCTCCGCTCCCACTGGCTGGTAGCCGCACTCTGCAGCTTCGGCCGCTTCCTGAAGGCTGCCTTCTTCGTGCTGCTGCCAGAGAGATGAGCTGCCCACCTGGGCAGTGGCCGCAGCCTGGCCCCCTGAGCCTGACGCAGGAGGCCCTCAGCACCCGAACACATCTCCCTCCTCCCCACCCGAGCCTGGAGCACTCTAACCCTTGGAGACCCCCTAAGCCCCATTCCTCCAGAGACCCAGGCCCTCCAGAAGGGCTGAGCGGGGATAGGCTTGCCTGAGCCTGGAGCTGGGCTTTGGGGCAGCCTGCGACCCTCCCCACTTGTGCCCCTTCTCCTGGGATCTCTGTGTCTTCCCTTTTCTTTCTGGGGCCAGGAAGTCAGCGTCAACTCCCAGGCCCCAGATGCAGGGGCCCGGAAACACGTGCTCTCCCCTGAGCCCCAAATGCAGGGGCCTGGGAACACCGTGCTGTCACCTGAGCCTGGGGGTCCCATCCCAGGAAGAGGGGCTGTCTCAGGACCTGAGTCCTCAGGGGCCCCGCACATTCAATCTGAAGGTGACCCTGGCCTGGCCGAAGCTGGAAGAGCCGTGGGGACGCAGCCAGTAAACAGAGCGTAAGGCTCACGTGCTGGTTGCTTAATCCGTTTCTGGAGGAAGAGTATGACCCCCACCTGTGATGGGGTCCTTGTGTGGTGGGGACCGGGGCCAGTGGGCTCCAGAGCGCATGCTTAACCCGTGGATGTGGAACCTGCAGCAGAGAAGGAAGGTCGCATGAGCTAGATCCCGCTTAACCCCTGGATGTGGAACCTGCAGCAGAGAAGGAAAGTCGCATGAGCTAGATCCCGCTTAACCCATGGATGTGGAACCTGCGGCAGAGAAGGAAGGTCGCATGAGTCAGATCCCAGTCCAGTTTCATGTCAGTGGAGGGTGAGGGTGACCCCATCTGCTATTTTTGTGCCCATCCTCAGACAGCCATTTGGGGATGTGCCTGTTAGGGCTCCCTAAGAACTCAGATGCCCAGGAAGCCCAGCCCCTCAGGACGTACCCACATGCAGCCTTCCCTTGACGCCTGCGTTTCTGGGCACGTGAGGCATCTTTCCAGGAACCCCGAGCCAGCCCTGTCCCGCCCCAACGCAGCATGGCACTCAGGAGATACAGGCTGGATGTGGGGCGGTCCTTCTGGGGAGGCCTGGCCTAGCAGCCTGCCCTCCGCACGCCGCCCACCTGAGCCCTCCCTGCCAGGCTTCATGCTGGGGTGGGCCACATGCCAGGACAAGAGGACCCCAGCAGAAAGCCAGCCCCGGACTCACATGGCATTCAGATCCCACTGGGGGGTTGGGGTGGTAATAAACTTCTCCAAATGATCATTCTCATTTTACACAGAATGTCACTCGCATGTGTTAAAATGGCTTCTACCTACATACAACGTGGTAAAAGGTGTGGAACGTTTGCTTGAAAATAATTGGGGGTGGGGGAGTGGTGAGAGGGTGGGGATGGGAGGGTTCCTGGAATTGGTTCTTTATCCTGATTAGATGTAAAGGCACTAATGCTGATTTCTAGTAGTAAAAAGAGCACCAATAGTCCATAGTGTGATGTACCAACAGAGAGATGCATAGTATCACCACTGCGTGCTGCTCATTAAATACTTGCAGAAGGCAGGGTTCTGGTTCTGGTGGCTTTTGTTTTGAACACTTTCGTCAAACTAGAATATAATGGGCCAGGTGCAGTAGCTCACACCTGTAATCCCAGTACTTTGGGAGGCAGGAGGATGGCTTGAGGCCAGAAGTTCGAGACCAGCCTAGGCAATATAACAAGATCCCATCTGTACAAAAATAAAATCAGTCAAGCACGGTGGCCTGCACCTGTGGTCCCAGCTATTCTGGAGGCTGACGGGGGAGGATTGGTTGAATCTGAGAGATTGAGGCTGCAGTTAGCTGTGATTGTACCACTGTACTCCAGCCTGGGTAACATAGTGAGACCCTGTCTCAAAACAAAAACAAAAACAGGTGTGGTGGCTGACGCCGGTAATCCCAGCACTTTGGGAGGCCCGAGCAGGCGGATCACCTGAGGTCAGGAGTTCAAGACCAGCCTGGCCAACATGGCAAAACCCCAACTCTACTAAAAATACAAAAATTAGCCAGGTGTGGTGGCAGGCACCTGTAATCCCAGCTACTCGGGAGGCTAAGGCAGGAGAATTACTTGAACCCGGGAGGCAGAGCTTGCCGTGAGCCGGGATTGCCCCACTGCCCTCCAGCCTGAACAGAGAGAGACTCCATCTCAAAAAAGTATGATGGGAGTGAGCTCAGGATTCAGATTCCCAGCTGAAGTGTCACCTGAATAATCTGCAAGTTATGACTATCCCAAGAAAGACTCTTAACTCCTTTAGCTGCGGGTCTGAGACTACTGAAAAACCCAGAATCTCGTCCTTCCAGTGGCTGCATTATAGCACATGTGGAGCTCCCAGCCTCACGGTGTCTGCTGTGCAAGTGAAGGCATTGGTTGGCAAGGAATGGGATCCTGTCAGCTGGAGCTGGGATGAGGATGTGTGGGGTGACCCTGATGAACAGTGGAGACCCTGAACCCCTAAATCCTGATGAGTCTTCAACAGTGGAAGAGGCCCCCCTAACCCTAGTGGTAGCTTCCCCAACTCCATCTGAGCGGTTAACCCTGTGTTGTCTGAGGAAATGGGACGGCCCTGAGGCTGCTGACTAGCAAGACCAGGCTGCTGCTCCCCAGGACCTGCCCCCACCCCTTTTTGCTTCTAGACATGGAACTAGACTGATGTGGGGCAGGCCCTAGAGCTGAGATACAGGGCGTGAGCATGAGGAGATGCACTTACCCAAGAGGATGTGAGTTTTCCAGTTTACACAGAAACCCCAGGAATGTGGGAATGCATATTGAGGGCCTGGGAGAATGGCAGGAGGAACACAGAGTTGGATCAGGCCAAATTTATTGGTACGGGTTCACTAAGCAGAGAGCCTGCATTTAGAAAGGGCTCTGATTGGTTGGTTGGCTGCTTGGCTGAAACATGGGCCAAAACATGGCCCACCATGGGATAACTGGACATGCCTGGTCACCCATGGTTAGTGTGGAAGGGATTCAAAGGCTTAGGGAGATTGGAATGCTAGAGTGGGTTTGTCCTCCCCATGCTGCCCTCGTTCCCCTGCTAGAGTGGATTCGTTCTCCCTATTCTCCTCCTCTTCCTCCAGCCCTCCACCCTCCTACCCTGCAGCTCTCCTCCTCTTCCTCCTCTGCAGCCCTCCACCACCCTCCCCCTACAACCTTCCTCCTCTTCCAGTCCTCCACCCTCCCCCTCCCCTGCAACTCTCCACCACTCTCCTCCTCCCACTGCAGTTCTCTTTTCTTTGTAGCCCTCCTCCTCCTCCCCGGCCAGCTCTTCTCTTCCCCTTCACCCACAATACTCCTCCTCCTCCCCTTGCAACCTTCCTCCCTCTCCTCCTCCCCCTGCAGTCCTCCACCCTCCTCCCCTGCAGCGCTACTCCTCTTTTCTTTGTAGCCCTCCTCCTTATCCAGCCCTCCACCCTCCTACCCTCCCTTGGCAGCCCTACTCCCTCCCCTCCCTCCTCCTCCTCCTCTACTTCTCTCCCTCATCTTCCCTCAGGACCCAGCCCTAATGCCAGTACCCCAAGCCTTCGCTGACCCTCAGCAGGGAGGCTCCCGACTGGGTGCACGGGGCAGTGCCCAGGAACTCTGGTTCAGGCCTGCCGCAGGGCTCGTTTGCCTCTTCAGTGGTGGCTCTTAGGAGGTGCGGTTCCGTGGCTGAGGAGCCACACAGGAAGGCCCACTACCTGTGTCCCTCGCTTTGTGCATCTGCTTCTCCGGAACAGGACCCCTGAGGCCAGGCCTGGTGGACCACCCTGCTTCCCATGCGGCCTTGCACAGGCCTTCCTGTGGACACTGCACACAGGTGACTGAACCTGATAGGACAAAACCTGAAGAGTGAGATGTCTCTAAAATCTCCACGTGGGCCGACCACGACCCTCCTGGTGGAGGCTGTCTTCTGCTACCGTGTGCCACGCCAGAGCTCCCCTACCCTGGGAACAAATGCCAGGGTGCCCTGCAGCCCAGTTCTCCTCAGTCCCCTCATCCGTCCAGAGAACAAACGCCAGGGGGCCTTACGACCCGGCTCTCCTCGGTCCCCTGATCCGTCCCGCCCATTTTCATTCCTCTCACTTTGGCCTCCTGTGTGTCCGACTGCCTCTGGGCCAGACTCATTGCAGGGCTACGGGCCTGGGCAGGCCCCCCCTTCCTGCTTTCTGATGCAGCGATATTCTTCCCTTTTTAGGACCTCGCTCTGTCACCCAGGCTGGAGCGCAGTGGCGCAGTCTCGCCTCTGCAACCTCTGCCCCCTGGGTTCAAGTGATTCTTGTGCCTCAGTCTCCTGAGTAGCTGGGATTACAGGTGCCCACCACCATGCCCGGCTAATTTTTCTATTTTTCATAGAGATGGGGTTTTGCCACGTTGGCCAGGCTGGTCTTGAAATCCTGACCTCAAGGGATCCACCCACCTCGGCCTCCCAAAGTGCTAGGATTACAGGTGTGAACCACTGTGCCCGGCTGACATTCTCCTCTTAAAGCCTGATGCCAGCTCAGGCCACAGACATTAGCCCTTCTGACAAAGCTGGAGGACAAGGCCCCCTCGCACGCCCCATCCTCTCCTCGCCCCTCCAGGGGGCCCTCCCCTGAGCGTCTCCTTTGAAGCCCTGCCCCTCTATCACGCTCCCCCCCAACCCACACAGTCTCCAGAAACATGAAGGGAGGACCCCTGGGGTGGTCTGGCAACGCCTGCCTGGTGGACAGCAGATGGGAGAGAAGGAAAGTGGCCAGTGGGAGAAGGGGCAGAGGAAAGGGGAGGAGGAAGGAGGAAAAGTGAAGCCCACGCTCAAGGTGCCCCTCCTGCCCAGGCTTCCTGCCAGATGCTTCTTGGATCAGATACTTTGTTATATTTCCAGCACAAGAAAGTGATGTTACAAACACTAAGAGAATTCAGAGAAACAGCAGGATTTAAAGTAGCACACAGAGATCTTTGTGTATACTTTCAGTTAAAAGACAGAATGGAAGAGATGACCCATTTTTAACAGCAACAAAAAGATAAAAATCCTCATGCATGAAAGAAATGTGAAATCCTAAATGGGAAAAACTTTAAATATGCCATAAAGACACCAAAGTAGATTTCTTTTTTTTTTTTTTTTTTTTTTTTGAGACGGAGTCTCACTCTGTCGCCCAGGCTGGAGTGCAGTGGCCAGATCTCAGCTCACTGCAAGCTCTGCCTCCCGGGTTTACACCATTCTCCTGCCTCAGCCTCCGAGTAGTAGCTGGGATTACAGGCGCCCGCCACCTCGCCCAGCTAGTTTTTTGTATTTTTTAGTAGAGACGGGGTTTCACCGTGTTTGCCAGGATGGTCTCGATCTCCTGACCTTGTGATCCACCCGTCTCGGCCTCCCAAAGTGCTGGGATTACAGGCTTGAGCCACCGCGCCCGGCCAGTAGATTTCAACAATACCATGGTTTGAACACATTCCCCAAAAGTTCATGCGTTGGAAACCTGGACTCCAATGCAGCAGTGCTGGGATGGGATTCTGGGGAGGTGATTGGCTCATGAGGACTAATCCATTCATGGACTAATGGGTTCTCAGGGAGTGGAGCAGTTATCACCAGGGGGCTGGTTATAAAAGCCAGCTTTGCCGTCTCTCATAAGACCCTCACATAATGCCTGGCATCACCTCGAGGCTGCAGAGTCCCGACCAGCAAGAAGGTCCTCACCAGATGCAACTCCTATACCTTAGCTCCCTGCCTCCAGAACTGTAAGAAATAAAATTCTTTTCTTTATAACTTACCCAGTCTGTGGTATTCAGTCAGAGCAACAGAAAATGAATTAAGACAGACAGAAAGAAATACCATGGTCCTGGATAAGAAAACTCTCCTAAGCAAGACAATTCTACAAAAGTAAATTTATAAGGCCGGGCGCGGTGGCTCAAGCCTGTAATCCCAGCACTTTGGGAGGCCGAGACGGGCGGATCACGAGGTCAGGAGATCGAGACCATCCTGGCTAACATGGTGAAACCCCGTCTCTACTAAAAAATACAAAAAACTAGCCGGGCGCGGTGGCGGGCGCCTGTAGTCCCAGCTACTCGGAAGGCTGAGGCAGGAGAATGGCGTGAACCCGGGAGGCGGAGCTTGCAGTGAGCAGAGATCCGGCCACTGCACTCCAGCCTGGGCGGCAGAGCGAGACTCCGTCTCAAAAAAA